>NC_140174.1:50858624-50928624 GCF_963971535.1 Notolepis coatsorum
CCCTAAGAGATTCAATTAGACGATAGCGATAGTCATTAGTGCCCATGATATACATGCCGATTGCTCCTTATACCATTTTAATGGGACAAAAATAGATTTTTGTCTGCAAGCACCCCCCCCCCCCCCATTACTCACACACACTCTTTCTCTGTGTTGACTATTTCTCTCACATTCATGCATCCAGTTTATCTTCCTTGAGTAGAGAAACCCCGGGTTGCTTTACACAGTGACATAAGTTAGCATTGAGAATGGATGGAATGGTCGACATACAGTGGTAGTATACTGGAAGGTGACCTCCGAGTCTGATTCAGGGATATCCTCTCTGCCGTGTGTCATCATTAAACTGTATCATTCAATATTGCAAGCGTTTTTTCCGCAAGTTCATATTTGTTCCGCCGAACACGCATGACTCAAACCGATGCTCAAATACATGAGCAGGAGCAGTGGAGAGACTTCCAGGTGTCGAGCGGCGTGTGTGATTGGCCGAACTCCAGCCAGCATCATATTCTGTACAGACCATTTTGTAACTCAGCATGTGAGAAACCTTCCCCTCCTCTCCTCTGGCAGGTGGATGATCTTAAGGCCAAGCTGGCTGCCCAGGAGGTGGAGTTGAAACAGAAGAACGAGGATGCTGATGAACTGATCCAGGTACAGAGCAATACGTCCTCCTCTTTAGATCAACCCTCAGGTGGATGATCTATATACAGTAAGCTGTGTCAACGGTAACCACTACTATTATGCACTTTGCTACTAAGGAATCTACCTTGCCTATACTACTACCTTATGCTAATATGTCTTTACTACTATGCACTCAAGACTGTAGCACGTTTGACACTGTTTGACCCTTAGCTGCCAGAGTTGTAGCCTTCTTGCTGACTTGTTGTACACAACTTGTAAGTCGCTTTGGATAAAAGCATCAGCTAAATGGCTGAATGTAAAATGTAATGTAAATGTAAAAGCTCATAACCACCGAAGGTAAATCCTATTTGTAAACCATGTCACCCATACAAAATCATATTGGATGTTTGAAAAGTAAGCCATGGGGCTGATAAACAATTGTATTAACATAGATACATAGATATTTAATAACCACTCTTTCATAGTTGGAAACAAGCCACATCACTGACCCATTGGTAGCCAATCATATTAGTTGTCAATAAGTAAACCATGTCACCGACAACCAATCAAATGAGATATTTGAGAAAAATACGGGTAGCCTAGCTGTCAGATGACCAATCCTGAAGTTGGAAACAAACCCATGTCAGTGATGATTTATGATTCACATATTTCCTGCACGTTGCCTCCAGGTGGTGGGCGTGGAAACGGAGAAGGTGTCCAAGGAGAAGGCGGTGGCTGACGATGAGGAGGAAAAAGTGGCGGCCTTTGCTGTGATCGTCATGGCGAAACAGAGGGACTGTGAGACGGACCTGGCTAAGGCTGAACCTGCTCTCCTAGCAGCACAGGCGGCCCTCGATATTCTTAACAAGGTCTGTTGCTCTCTCTCTCTCTTATCCCCCTCTATTCAATTTCAGCAGTGTTGCTGTAGTCTATCCTGGGTCTAGTCGTGTTACTGTTTGATTTAGCTTATGTACTCAATAGACCGGTGTCCATGCACAGGGCCGTATATAGGAGACAATGTTCAATCACAGGATTTGCCCTGTTCTATTCTAAAAATATATAACGTCTCCTCGATGCCCGGCAGCTGGTTTAAAATCCTGGCATCCCGTGTTGGTTTAGGAGCGACCAGTGGGGTTTCCAAGAATACCCCGGTGTTTAAGAGGTGTTCTCTGTTCAAACATGCAGAACAGACAGTCCAATAACTGCTTAGAGCTTTGGAGGCCCTAATTAGAATTCTCTGTTGGGTTCTCAAAGTCAGGCTCTTCTTTCTTTTGTCTTCCCGCTTTTTTCTCATCCCCCAGTGGACCTGACAGACCAGCCACTGTTCAGACTCAATTCAATTATTCACCCTTTTCTTTCTTAATCTGTTGTTCCCCTGTGTGCTCTGTTTCTCCAGAATAACTTGACAGAGTTGAAGTCGTTCGGCTCCCCGGTGTTGGCGGTGAGCAACGTCCTATCGGCGGTCATGGTGCTGATGGCGCCAGGCGGCAGAGTCCCCAAAGACCGCAGCTGGAAGGCTGCGAAGGTGATGATGGGCAAAGTCGACACCTTCCTGGACTCCCTGGTCAACTTCGACAAGGAGAATATTCCCGAAACATGTCTGAAAGCTATCCAGCCTTACCTAAAGGTTAGCTTCTGAGAATAGTATACATTGATTGTCATTGCTCCTACCAGTAATTCAACTGTTGAGTCTTCTCTCTGTTACTCATAACAGCTAAAACATGACACCTGATCAATGCCAATTAGTTATAAATTAACCCTCCCGATATGTTCGTAAATTGTTACATTATGTTACCAGGTGTGTTACAGTAACCTCTTTAGCCCGAGCGGTCCGCCGGCGCATCATAAATCCATCTCTCCAGACTATGAATAAAGGTTGCGTTTTGTTTTCAAATGTAGCCAAGAGTAAAGACCATAAGCATGCCACAACAGCAGTCATAGTGTATATTTTCAACAATATGTTTGTTTAATGCGGCTGGGTGGCGTAGCGGAGATTGCGCTTGTCACCAATGCAAGAGACTCCGGTATCGAATCCCAGTCTCAGCATTGCCTTCGGCTTGGGCCGGCCGTCGTACTGGCTCATTTGGCAGAGTCAGCGGGTGGAAGTCGATGGGTGGGGATTGGACGTTGTGGACAGCGACCCCTACAGGTCGGTTGGGAGACACCTGCACAGCAGAGACAGGAAGTGGCGAGGGTAGTGTGAGCCTCCCATGCGGTACACCTCGCCAATGAGAGTCCGCGCTGGCAGGCAAAAAGATGTGACAGGCTGCCTCCTCGTGTGCCGGAGGGAACACGTGATGCAAGGCTTCTATCCTCTCTACAACCGACCAGTGGGGGGCATAGTCGAGCAACGTTCAAGACAGGGGAGGGGAGAATTGGATACACGAAATTGGGATGGGAGAAACATTTAAAAATAAGGAGAAAAAGTGGATAAAAAAAAATATATATATGTTTGTTTACCAATAGGTTAAAGTGTTATTAACACATTGGTCACCAAAAACGGCTTACGACGTGTGTTTGCCTGCCATGCGTTGAACGCCAAGAACGGCGAAAGCCGTTTTTGAAATCAATATAAAAAAAATTTGCCATGGCATTCATAATTCATCCAGCCAACCGCCGACCCTGCAGCGGGACCCTGAATGAGATTGCAACGCCTCAATACCGCCGCCTGGTGGATGGTCGGGCAAGTTACACTCTCAAAACCGGAAGTTGTGATCGATGCATCGAGGAAATCCCTCCGGCAGTAATATCTTGCTACGGGACTACAGGCAAACACTGGCGTGCATTTGGATCGCTTCCATAACGCAATAATCGATATGATTTCGGCGTTTATTGCGCCATACAAACCGGAAATGGATCTAGGCGATCGGCATCAAATAATTGGGATATTTTTCTTCCAGTCTCATCGGCGAACGGTAAGAGGACAGTAATGTTATTTTCAGCCCGATTGTGCGTTTCTTTGTTTGCAAACAGTCTGATCAATATATCAACCCATACTACATAAAGCCGTTACTGACGATAAAGGAATTATAGACGACCCCCGCCCCCCCTTTCCTCCACGCATGATGAAGCATAATGTATACCGATCATATACATTTGAATTTTTTTATATAGCATGTAGGGATGTCCCGATCCGATCACGTGATCGGCCCCGATCACGTGATCGGATCGGGACATCCCTACATGCTATATAAAAAAATTCAAATGTATATGATCGGTATACATTATGCTTTTCAGATGATCGGGATCGGTATTTTCTTAAAAAAAAATTGATGGGAGTAAAAAAATATATTTTATTTGATTCAACAAACATGACCATGTGCACGTCTTAAACTCATACTGAGGCCTTAGTTTTGGTTTTAAATGACATATCATCATTCATTTATTTATTGTCACACAGAGCAGAAGAATTTGCCAAAACAAATGCATTTCCTTTTATTTACACCGTCACCGACAGTGACATATGCCGAAAATAGCAGACCTCACAACGTGTTGCTCCCGCAAGTAAACACGGCAGGTTATGTCCACCTGATGACTCGGAGCAGCTAGACAAAATGTCAGAAGTTTGGAAGCATTTTAAAATTGAAACCAAAGCCAGTCCAATATAGCCAGTTGCAATGTTTGCAAGGCGGACGTTCCACGTGCATTTAAAGTTATGTGACTAGAGCGAGCGATTATTCGTCGGCGTTTCAGACCAAAATGGAGCAAATCATTACGTAAGTCGAACACTGTGAATGTATACTAAATGCGCAAAAAAGATTGAAACTTTGAATATTTCTCGTATGGTGAATGTAATGCTAGCCGCCGCGCTCGACTGGGGTTATATGATAGCGTCAATATATGAGCTACCTTGCAGCTAGCGTCAGCGTTACCTAACCATTAGCTAGTGCTGGCTTTAAAGTCAATGTTAGCTTGCTTGGTATCCAACGCTAGCTCGGCAGACAGTGAATTGTAATGTATAGCTACGTGCCTAGCTAGCGTTAGCTAAAAGAGCCCTTCCAGTGAATCTTTAATGACTCTCTGCAAGCTAACTAAGCTTGTGTCGTTCGCTAACAAGCTAACTGGCGTGAGGCACTTAGGCTAGGTAACATTAGCTAGCTATTAATAAACCAGATAACGTTAGCTAGCAATCTTTCTTTACCACAATATAATTTTATGTTCTTTACCTGTAACGTTATTTCACACTCCCGTTTTTTCATCAGTCTCTTGTTGTGAAACTGAACTACGATTTAAAATTATTGTAATCTAGTTGACGTGGTCATGATTTAAGAATGGTTGTTGTTGTTTTTGTTGTTGTTGCTACTGCTGCTGGAGATGTGAACGGAGGGGCTTTGTCTCGCTTCGCCAGTTTCTGAAAAAAATTCGTCAAATTGGTTACTAATGTGAAAGATCGGATCGGGAAAGATCGGTATCGAAACATACTCAAAATCACATGATCGGGATCGGATCGGGAGCAAAAAAACGCGATCGGGACATCCCTAATAGCGTGTATAGGAAAGAAACGGCAATCGATAATCGATAATAATATGCGTTTGGGCCTATAACTAGCGTTTTTGGAACTACAGCAGAAAAGCTTATAAACATACTTATATTCAAGACGGTATTAACACAACAATGTATGAATGAAAAAATATAACGTTCCCACATCCGGAACGATAGATAATCGATGTTGAATGGGCCATAGTAATGTCAATATAGCAATACAATTTAAAAAGTTATAGCCCTGCAAAGAAGGTAAACATCTCCATAGGCTTTCAACGGTGGCAGTCAAAGTACAATGGCTGGCAGTCGATGTGTTAATAAAATATAATTTTTTTTTAAATGCATTTATTTTAGGGCTGTCACGATTCGTCTGCATTGTCGACGAGTACGTCGATTTGCATATTCATGATCGACATGTCGTATTGTTAAATATGCCTTTTGTGGTGGAAATGGCAGACGTTCAAAGTCATAACATGCGCAACGTGTAATCTAACTAATGCGCAGTGAATCACGTTCAAAATAGAATTAACTTCTCTTAGACCACTATTCGTAATTCTGCCTAGAGCCAGGACTCGGACAGTCACATACTGTAACTTCCGTGTTTCGCTCCAGCTGGAAGCGAGGGGCTGAGCCTGGCTGACCCACACTTTACAGTTTAGAAGCAGCTTGGCAGCTCTTCAGCCCTGTGTTCTATAGCCTGTGATAACTCCTCTTGGGAGTTGGGCTGTTTCTATGTAAACTCCACGAGCAACGGGTCCAATAAATGCGTCTTTAACATGCTTTATATCCTCACCATTCCTGTATGCCCGTTGCAGTTAAAAACCTTCTTAACTAACGTTAGCTGCTATGGCTAATTAAGCTAAGCTAGCTCACACAGGCACAGGAGAAATCAGTTTCATGGAGTTCTAATAGTGAGGAAGGGGGGGTCTCTCTCTCCCTCTCTCTTTCTCTCTGTACGATCAATGATGATGATCAATGAAGTAGCCAAAATGTACACTATAAAAACGAACTTGATTTGATGATAATAAATATTTCACTTCATTAGCAAAAATATTGTAACATCATTAAGTCTGCTATAAGCTATTATCCATCTTGTGTGTGTGTGCATACATTTACTATATGCTTGATTGATTGATTGATTGATTGATTGAAAAGTTTATTAACAGATTGCAGAATGGGTACAGTACAGTACAGCTCAATACATACAATTGTTAAGAGGATGCAGACCTGAGAAAGACTTTTGTCTTGTTTCCATCAGGGTCCCCCATTTTCAATTCATCATATTGCTACTCTTTTTCACATGGATTAGGCTAATTAGCTTTAACAATCCTGATTCCTGAGCCTATTTTATTCAAAAGGAAGATATTGATTTAAATATGTATAGCCTATATATAAAAAATACATTTTAATCTTATCTCCTGTGTGGCACAAGCACTACCATAGCATGGAGTGGAGAGATAACACACAATACATATAATAATTCATGGAAATATACTAAAAAGCTATTTATGGCCGGTAATAATGTCTCTGGCTGGTAGTTTTTTTAATCTAAAGCTAAAAAGGATGAGGATACTCATTAAACATTTTGAAATATTCAATTGAAATAGATTTTTCTGGTAAATTAATGGGTAATAATGATTACTCGACTAATCGATAAAATAATCAACTGATTAATCGATAACAAATCAGTTAATTTTTTTATTTATTTACAAGCGATTATCCACCATTTTGAATTTGCGTCGCAATTTGGTTTGTAGTCATATGAGGAGAGGACATCCAGAGCTCTCAATGATCATTGAAATTTCCAAAAACTACATTACACAGCTCATACCAGCTTCCTGCAAGCAAATGACTTGTGGCTGATTTCTTTTATTTCTCTTATTTTTTCGGATTATCTACCACAAAACTGAACGTTATTGGCATATTGGAGCGCAGTTAGTGTGTCTACCTTCTGTGAACGTTTAGCAACCATCCACGTTGTAATCCGATTAAAAGTGGCGGACCTATACTGACTGTATTTACAGTAGATTTCATTCACGGTTCTTGCTGCACGCCTGGTGATACTAAATCCAAATTGAACGTTGCCATTTGAAAGAGCCCCGATCCATAGATATGCGAGTTGGCTATAATAAGGTAATTTATAGGCCTGATATTCTATATTCTATAATAATATTTCAAATTGCATGTGTCCGGATGGCAGAATTCAGTACTGTATCTACAAAACATTCTGTTTAATCATCTTCCCTTTATTAATTTGCTTAGATTTTTTGTACACGTGATCTCAAGAAGGTGCTGAACGAGCTCAGTTTTTCATGTCTGGTCATTTTTAGCATGGTGTTATTCCCCATCAAAGATGCAAAGAAAAATCATAATTTATATGCTCCTTTGTTTCATCACAATTTACTCAAGCCTAGTAACAGACACAATATTTCTGACACTGGAAATACATTCCCTGAGATCCATAGATGTCCCTAGATACCAATAACATGCAAATGGACCTTGTCGAAATGGAGCAATCTTCCATTTACTTAGGTATGTATTTTTAGGCGGATTTTCAGAAAAATAGGGCTCCGGGCAGGTTAAAAACCACCTCCCAGCAGGCATTATACACATTTTAACCCCCATTCATTTTATGTGTTATTTAATTTAACCTTACTTACCAACTAGTCACTCATCTACAACAATGATATGAACTAGGGATGTTCGGTATTGGCTTTTTTACTGATATCCGATATACCGATATTGTCCAACTCTTAATTTCCGATACCGATATCAACCGATACCGATATATGCGGGGTTTCCCCCCCAAAAAACGGAATAATTTCAGGTAATTAACATTACATTTCTCTTGTCGTGGAATTAACACAACATTATGCATACTTTTGACAATAAATAAAATAAGAATTTGTTTTTACTTGCTTGCCTGGGTAAATAAAGGTTAAATAAATGTAAAAAATATATATATATATAATTATTTTTTAAACCGATACAGATCATTTCCGATATTACATTTTTATGCCAATATCGGCCGATAATATCAGTAGGCCGATAATATCGGACATCCCTAATATGAACTCGTTTTAGTTTCTACTTGCATACAGCGAACCACAAGGTAACATGTTAGCTATTGATGTTAACGTTAGCAACGTACAAAGCTAACATTACGCAATGTTAGCAACGCAACGTTAGCAACACAACGTTAGCAACGCAACATTAACAACGTAGCAAAGTACGTTAGCCAGGCTAATGACCAAACGTCCTCTTTTGCCCGGACATGTCCTCTTTTCACGCCCTGTCCGGGGCATCCGGGGGTTTTTATAAATTCATGAAAATGTCTGGGTTTCATTGTTTTTCAGTTTCAGTTTCACGGCACTTTGCAAGCATCTGAAGGCTCGGGCTGCATCTTTCGCTGAACATATAATTAACCGATTAACCGAATTAAAGCGCTATTTGTTGCCGTTTGAATGCAATTTTGCTCGACAAAATCCATAACTTGGTTCTCGAGTTACATGCCGGTATGTCAGGCTTGCAACTTTTTCCGGCGCACGCGTCAGATTATCACCCCGGACTCCCGAGGCTGTCAATTATCCGCCGATTGCGAAAATGATTGGTCAGCGGTGTAACTTATAGCCAACAATGAGTGTAGCTTTCCAGTGATATCCCACGTGGGGATGTGCGAATCAGGGATCTAGGTGAAAATTGACAAGCGAAGACAGCAAGTGATAAAAATTCCGAATGAATTTACTTGGATGAGGAAATGGAGAGATGGAGATCTTTTTTCTTGGCACACGGTTTACCCAGATGTCTCTAGAAGACTCAATTTGGACCTGTACTAGAAAGGACTTCAGGCTATGGATTTGCTGTGTTTTCCAGCTTATACAAAAAATATATATATATTATTTTGGAATATTGCAACTACTACACAAAAACGTGAGTACACAAGTTCAAGTTCAACTCAAGTTCAGCCCTATGTTACTCATTAGCACTAAAAGTGCTTTGTCTTTATTGTGTAAGAAACTTCAGAATGTTATATTTCAAAGGAGACCAGGCGTATGCATGTGCTATAAGCATAAAGTATAAAGATAAGCTTTGCAAAAAAGGTATGCAGTCCTCAAGTTCAAGTAAAAAAATTGCCGCTTTTCTGGGCGCATTTTATGTGGTTAAATTTGGGATATTGCAACCACTACAGAAAAATATGAGTACACAAGTTCAAGTTCAACTCAAGTTCAGACCTATGCTACTCTATTTCATTAGCACTAAAAGTGATTTTCCATTTTTGCATTAGTAACTTCAGAATATTATCTCTCAAAAGAGACCAGGCTTATGCATGTGCTATAAGCATAACGTATAAAGATAAGCTTTGAAAAAAAGTATGGAGTCCTCAAGTTCAAGGCAAAAAAATATCTGCTTTTCTGGGTGCATGAACATCAATGAGGTTGAGGTTAAAACAATAAGGCATCTTTGAGTAAACTTTGAGTAGATATTCAAGATTCAAGAGGTTTATTCATCACATACACAAGACATATAGTGAAACAAAGGTGGCCATGCCCGCTTCGATTGGTCAAAGTATCATTAACACATTGGACGCCAGAGGTTGCTGTGGGCGTATGGCCGTTTGTGCCAGAGCTGTAATGCAATGGGGGTAGATGCCGGTGTTTGTAGTGCTAAAACTATATTAAATATTATAGCTATGGATTTAATAACAACGTCGATTGTCAGTGAGTTTCTTCCGGTCAACATGCAAAAAACTGATAATTTTTTTCCGTTTTATACCGTGGTGAATATGAATAGTTCTAGAGTGATTCTGTGTAATCCCAGGGAACTCCGCCAAACAGCGCTTTACTGCATTCCACTATAAATCGTGCCACTCCTCGCCTGGATCAATAATCATCCTGAAATCAACGCTAGATTATCGGTATTATGTTTCATCATCGATGCATGAAAGGGGGGGGGGAAGCCGGCCCTCCGTGCTTTGATTGCAACCAACGGGACACAGCCCACACACACACCACAGACACATGCTGCGATCACGGGGAAAAAATTATCGGATCAACGCAAGATTGATAATATATAGTCCTTACCTTGTCTATGATGTGCTGCAAAAAGAATAATCCAATTATCTGATCCCCATTCTAAATACTGGTCGCGATCGTGTGTCCAACGTTATCCACCAAAGAAAATGAACGGGGGGGCAGGGACCCTCGTTGATGCCATCCCTATAAGCGCTTGTCTTGCTGGAGTGTTTAGACCCCGCCTGCACGCTGCAGCTCGGCCAGGAAAACAAACCACATCGTTTCAAATGGAGTGCAATAGCGGCCGCAAGGCGTTAGGCGGCGGTATCGGACTGTTGCGGTCTCAGACAGAGTGCCACACAGTCCTACAGCATAGCAGGATGAATTATGAATGGAAATAGCGAATAAAAGAAATAACGATCCAATAACGAGTTTACTCGTTGTTGGCAGAATTCGATTGGCAGGCTATAACGAGTTAACTAGTTTTTGGCGGCCATTGTCTTAAGTATCTCAGGGGGCAACAGAACTTGGAAGCAATCGTCTGGCAATCCGGAGATTCCCGGTTTGATTCCCGCTCCTCAGCGTGTCGATGTGTCCTTGAGCAAGACACTTAACCTAATTGCTTCCGATGAGCAGGTTGGCACCTTGCATGGTTGCCACCGTCGGTGTGTGAATGTGTGAGTGAATGGGTAAAATGTGAGTAACAAATTGTAAAACGCTTTGGATAAAAGCGCTATATAAAAAAGCAGCCATTTACCATTTACCATCTCGAGGCTGGGGCCAGCATGTCCTCTTATTTGGAAATCAAAATATGGTCACCCTAAGTTACACTGCACACCTAGTAACATGCTATCCATAGGCTATAGCTAAAGATTACACAGGGAAGCCACGCCGTTATTAGACTCTGTGGCTTGTTTGTGTTCTTGATAATATAGGGGTTGGCAACCTTTTTGACAGTAAGACCTATTTCTCCAGATAAAAAAATAAAGAATGCCTACCTTGGGAGCCACAATTTATGAAAACACTACATATTAATTTGAAAGATGAAAAAGATGTGTTCCAGGCTGTATTTACAATATAGAAACAGTCCAGACAGAAACAGAAACAGTCCATTTATGTCACCAATATGTAATAGGCAGCACAAAATCTGGTGAGGACAGGATAGAAAGCAATGGTTCTCATTTTGATATGAAAGCCTGCTTACAAATCCAACTAAAAAAGATAATTAGCAGTTAATGCAATTTATTTAGCTGCATACAGTGCAGAAGGGTGGCATTCATTCCAGGCTGCATTTACAAAAGAGAAACCATTATAGTCCACATTTCAGCACCACAGGTCACATCCAAACTGGAGAGAGAGGCACCCTTGTTCACCTTGAGTGTGGTTACACGCACATTGATATTGCAATATTATTCAGGATACTCAAGTATTCCATCTTTGATATGGTGCATGTAAACACATCCCGTTTACAAGCACAATGTACAAACACATCCCAGGCCAACCATACTATGAGAAAAATGAATTGGAATATGCTAAATGTTACCTGGGATAGAGCTCAGACATGTACATGTCTGTCCTCTCTGCTTCCAGAAATATTTTCTCTCTGTCTGTAGCCTCTGGCAATTAAGATTAGTCACAATGATTTTACAGTGCAACACATGGCTCTCTGAGACTGTGAAACATGTATTTATAGTGCACAAGACCATAACCATAGATTATTTTGGCAAGCACAAAATAAATCAATTCAACTGTTTTACGATCCTGATTTTCTATGATGCACCGTAGAATTACTGTAGCTAATTTTGAATTCTCACCAGAGGCTATCAATATGAACAAAAAAAAACACTTAGTCATAGGGGGCAGGCATGTCTGAGCTCTATAATGACGCATATAAAGACCATATCCTGTCTATTGTTGGGTTTTGCAGTCGTGTAAGTTCCATTTCTATGGTATTATTCTCCATTATTCTGTGCACTCTTATACCCGTATAGGGGGATATTCGTGATCCGGATTATGAAGATGCTATACACCCTATCCCAACTAAGACCTTCACCAGGATATTAGCTGCAGTAGTATCTGGAATTTTGTGCGAACATAAACATCTTCATTATTTCTGTTCCCCAAGGACCCAGATTTCAAGCCAGAGCTGGTGGCTTCCAAGTCTAATGCGGCTGCAGGCCTTTGCTCCTGGGTCATAAACATCATCACGTTCTATGAGGTGTTCTGCGATGTAGAGCCCAAGAGAAATGCTCTGACTAAGTCCAACTCAGAGCTGGCCACTGCCCAGGAGAAACTCACCAAGATCAAGGCCAAGATCAATGTAAGACAAACCACACAAACACCAAACAAACACAAACACCCACATTTGGAACGAGATCCCATTCCACATCAGAGCAATAACCTCCATCTCACATTTCAAACAGGCCTACAAACAACATCTGATGCTAGAACACATCTGTAATCACTGATCCGACTCTTTCCTAGGTCTTAATTTTGTTGATACTGTCGATTTGTATTGACTGCTATGACTGCATGTTTGTCCTTGCTGTCCACAATGACTATAATGCAATGTCTTTGTCAGGATTATATGATTGTATGTAGTGCAACTGCCTATTTGTTTTGTATTTAAATTATTGTTTCATGTGCTGCAGAACAGGAACCTGCTGAAAAACGGTTTGTAACTGAGTCAGGACAGTTTAAATGCACATTGTGAAATGTCTTTTTTACCCTTTCCTGTATAAATAAAGAAATGAAAGACCCCTCCTACTGTGAAACAACTGATAACGTGCACATGTTACGTATGAAGGCATTCTTTAATAATGAATGAATGGGTGCATTTCTGTAGTGCTTTTCTAGTACGAGCACAGAAAGCACTTTACAATGGAATGGCTGCATACATTTTTCAGTATGTGTGGCCTCATTGGGAATTTAACCCTTAACCCTAGCAGTTTTGATGCCATGCATAGTCAACATGCAATACAGTGCAATGCATTATAGTCATACTGCATCGAGTATGATCTTTACCTAAGTGTTATGATACTATATGTGATATTATATTTCATTATGAAAAAACTTCATAACATGACATTATGCCCATCTACAGTATGCACAATGATATGCACATTGTAATCATACATATCATGCAATATGATTGTGTTTAAGATGAATTATGATTAGAATGCATTATAGACAGGTGTTGCATAGAAGCTGTCACCATATTATATTCAGTTACAGTGCAGCGCGTCAAGCATTACTGATTAGTTGAGGCGGCATTTCTGGCTATATGCGGACTATGCGATTGCATAGCCACCAGGGGCCACTTGTGCCTTAACTATCTGCTAGCTAGCAGAATGTGGCTTTGCCAGGAAACATGGCGCACAAGAAAATATTAATAATAGTTAAGCTATGAGAATGGCGCTGCAACGTCCGGCTGCCTTTCTGTTCGCTCCGTCGAGACTGTGCTTACTTTTGTTAATATTTATAGTTTTTAGAGTTTTGTTTGTACCAACTGTTGGTGCATTTAATGTGTATGACCGTCAGTCACTCATAGACATTGGATTACGGGAAATTTACCAACTGGATTACTCACTGGACCAGCTTTCCGAACCGCAACAATGGCCTGAAGAAATTCTCCGGAGATTAGGACCAGATCCTTTGTTCCTTGATCCCAGGAACAGAGGAACCAGACGGCGTGGGAAGAGAGCTGGGATCCGTAACAGGCTGAGATCCAGACGCCACCGAACACCATTGCCCAGTATATTGCTAGCCAATGTACAATCAATTGACAATAAACTGGATGACATCCGAGCAAGGATTCAATACCAAAGAGACGTTAGGGACTGCAACGTTCTCTGCTTCACCGAAACGTGGCTCACGCCGGAGGTTCCAGACCACGCAATTCAACCAGCCGATCACTTCTTTATCCATCGCAAGGATCGGACAACAGAGTCCGGTAAACAACGTGGAGGAGGTATTGCCTTCATGTTTAACAAAAATTGGAGCGATCCAACTAACGTGAAGGAATTATCCAACCACTGCTGCCCAGACCTGGAGTATATAACCATCAAGTGCCGTCCTTTCTTCCTCCCGAGGGAGTTAACGGCGATCATCCTGGTCGGAGTGTATATTCCACCGCAAGCCAGCAACAACGTCGCGCTCTCCAGACTCCACGACGAGGTAAATAGAATACAAGCGACGAACGTTAACGCCGCCATTTTGGTGCTGGGAGATTTCAATAGCGCCAATCTGAGAAAGGTATTACCTGACTTCTATCAGCATGTGACTTGCAACACCAGAGGCGGTAACATCCTAGATCACTGTTACACGCAATTTAAAGGTGGCTACAAGGCTCATTCTGATAGTGGCTTTGGTAAATCAGATCACGCGTCAATCTTTCTTTCACCAAAGTACAAACAGAGAATAAAAAGTACTCCTGTAGTCTCGCGAGAGGTGCAGAAATGGGATTTGACGTCAGAGGAGACGCTCCGGTCTGTGTTTCACTGCACAGACTGGAATGTGTTCCGCGACACAGATAACATTAATGTCTACACGGAAACAGTGCTGGACTATGTTTGTACTAGGGTGGAAGAAACAATCCCCACTACCAAAATGAGAGTTTACCCAAATCAAAAACCCTGGGTAGACAAATCCGTCCGTGAAGCTCTGAGAGAGCGCACCAAAGCATACAACGACGGCCTAGTGGCAGGCAACATGAATGACCACAAGGTGGCGCGATACAACGTAAGGAGGACAGTGTCAGAGGCCAAACGGCGCTACAGGGATAAAATTGAACTCCAGTTTGAACAAGCTGACTCTAGAGCTATGTGGCAGGGGCTCAAAACGATGACAGACTACAAAGGCGCCTCCCTCAAACTGAACAGTGACATCTCCTTAGCAAATGACCTCAATGCCTTCTATGCGAGGTTTGATGCTGGTAATAACAACACCAGCTCACAAGCCACGGCAATGGGGGGGGGGGGGGTCGGCTGCTGATGGAGGCGCAGTGTTCAGGGTAACAGAGCATGAGGTGAGGCGGACCTTTAAAAAAGTGAATATCAGGAAGGCAGCAGGTCCGGACGGCATCCCCGGCCGCGTCCTAAAAGTCTGTGCCGACCAACTGGCCCCAGTATTCACTGACATAATTAACCTGTCCTTAGAACAGGCTGTCATCCCCACCTGCCTGAAGAAGTCCACTATTATCCCTGTACCCAAAAAATCCAAGCCTGCTTGCCTCAACGACTACCGCCCTGTAGCTCTCACCTCCATAGCCATGAAGTGCTTTGAGAAGCTAGTAAAGGGCTACATCTGCTCCTCCCTCCCCATCAACATGGACCCCCTGCAATTTGCATACCGCCCCAACAGGTCCACGGAGGACGCCATAGCCCATGTGCTGCACACAGCAGCATCACACCTGGACAAGAGGCAGGGGAACTATGTGAGAATGCTATTCATCGACTACAGCTCGGCATTCAATACCATAGTCCCCTCCATACTCATAGCCAAGCTCAGGGACCTGGGCTTGAACTATGACCTCTGCCAGTGGGTCTTGGACTTCCTGACTGGCAGACCCCAGGTGGTGAGAGCAGGCAACTGCACCTCCTCATCCATCACCCTCAACATAGGGGCCCCCCAGGGCTGTGTTCTGAGTCCCCTCCTCTACTCCCTGTACACACACGACTGTGTGGCTCAGCGGAGTAGCAATACAATCATCAAATTTGCTGACGACACAGTGGTGGTGGGCCTGATCTCTGCCAACGACGAGAGGGCCTACCTGGAAGAGGTCAAGGTCCTGGCGGGATGGTGCCAGGAAAACAGCCTCTCCCTGAACGTCAGCAAAACAAAGGAGATGATTGTGGACTTCAGGAGGTCGGGGGTCAAGGACTACAGCCCCCTCAGCATCGACGGGGCACCGGTTGAGAGAGTCAACAGCTTTAAGTACCTCGGAGCCTACATATCCGAGGACTTGACATGGACCACACACATTGACAGTGTTGTGAAGAAGGCACGACAACGCCTCTACTTCCTCAGGCGCCTAAGGAAGTTCCAAGTCAGTCAGAAGATCCTTAAGAACTTCTACTCATGTACAATAGAGAGCATCTTGACCGGCAACATCACCTCCTGGTTTGGGAATAGCACTGCACAAGACCGAAGCAGACTACAAAGAGTGACACGTTCAGCCGAACGCACAATTGGAGGGGGGCTCCCCACCCTCCAGAACATTTACAACAAGCGTTGCAAGGGCAAGGCTAAGAGAATCATTAAAGACTCCAGTCACCCGAACAACTGCCTCTTTGAACTGCTGCGGTCAGGCAAGCGATACCGGAGTCTCAAGGCGAGCACAGAAAGACTCAGAAGAAGCTTCTATCCCCAGGCCATCAGGCTGCTAAACGAACAATGAATGAACACTACACAACAACAACCACCAAACGCACATAGCACACACATCCACACGCACACACTCACTTTAAACAAACACACTGTAGCACCCACTCCACACACTTTATAGCACACACCCACTTTAAACAAACACACTGTAGCACCCACTCCCCACACTTTATATTTATTGATGAAGGATTGCACTACAACTCGTACACCTTACTGTAAATTGTACCTAAATTGTACCTCATCCCATTTCTGCTTTGCACTATATAGTACTGTACATTAGTACACTGCATAGTATTGTATATTATATGGTAACTCAGAACATTGTACATATGTCTATACCGAACACTGTGACCTCATTTTCTTCTTCTAAATTACATGCTATACTATGTTATTTGATACTATCTTGTCTAGCACAGTCTCTGGAGCGTAACAGTAAGAAGCATTTTGTATGAAAGTATTCTGTACTTCTGTATGACAACTATTAAAGAAACTGGAAACTGGAAACTGGCTAGTTAACTTGATACTGTAGCACTGCAGCCATCTTAAGATGGGAGCCCCTAAACAAGATTTTGCATAGGGCCCCTACAAATTAAGAAACGGCTCTTGAGAGAACAATTTGTTGCCACAAGGATGTTTCATAAGATGAGATAGGAGAAGTTGCATAGGTTTCGGGAGGTACTGTACTGTTTCTCCACCGCATGGGTCCACCTGCTGACATATCTGTCAATATCTACATATGTAAACAGAGTTTATGTGCACAGTGAGCGTGAATACACGTGTGATACAATTCACAGAGCTACAGTATACTATACTGTGTAGGAAATGTATATGTGATATGAAGAGATAAACAGATGTCTACATAGAGAAATATGTGAAAGTACATATAGAATATTGGATATGAATATAATAGGAAAATAAAATAATGAAATAAAATAATAATAATAATAATAATAATAATAATAATAATAATAATAATAATAATAATAATAATAATAATAATAATAATAATAATAATAATAATAATAATAATAATAATAATAATAATAATAATAATAAAAGTGTTTCATAAGCAATACTGTATTTGGCAGAAAGTGAAGTGTAAGCTAAAGTGAGGATATTAATTATTTTCTCAGGCTTTGAGTGACAGCATGTGCATTATGAGCTCCGCTGAAAATGATACAGTGCCAGTATTTCATCAATATAAAGCCGGCGTAAGTGCCATTAGAGGCTTTTACTGTTCATTAATTTAAAACCACATCCGTCAATTTAAAAACCGTATCAATAATATAACAATAGCTGTAAATAATTGCTGCTCAGTAGAGTTTGACGTCCGGGGCTGTCAGTAAGCAGCACAGCGTGGCAGAGCCCTCTCAGGACGTTGCCACAGCATGGCTGCTTACATCCAACCGTGCAGAGTTTAGAGTTAAAGAGCGCTTAATAAGATCCGGCATGACTTTTTACCCCTGTCATTTTTCAGGCTTCTCTGCCGGTTTGGCTGAGCGGAGAGTGGGTGCGGCGCCAAGGGGAATTAGAAATCCTCAAACTAATCTACTGAACCTGTGTCCCTCTCTGCCGATTAATCCTGTTTGTCCTTGTGCTAATTGCTTCCATATGGCAAATAAATCCATAGTGGGGGATTGATAACTTCTTTTTTTATTTTTTATATTTATAAACTTTGTTTAATCTGGAGAGCTTTAGCTTAGTGCTTGTTCTCTGTCTTGTAGTTGTGACCAGTCGTTTGGCTCCTTTGAAGAGTGCTTTCTTTCTCTGTGCCGTTTCCCAATAAGTGCCAATCGTTCTCTGTTTCTCTCTTCTGTGTGTGTGTGTGTGTGTGTGTGTGTGTGTGTGTGTGTGTGTGTGTGTGTGTGTGTGTGTGTGTGTGTGTGTGTGTGTGTGTGTGTGTGTGTGTGTGTGTGTGTGTGTGTGTGTGTGTGTGTGTGTGTGTGTGTGTGTGTGTGTGTGTGTGTGTGTGTGTGTGTGTGTGTGTGTGTGTGTGTGTGTGTGTGTGTGTGTGTGTGTGTGTGTGTGTGTGTGTGTGTGTGTGTGTGTGTGTGTGTGTGTGTGTGTGTGTGTGTGTGTGTGTGTGTGTGTGTGTGTGTGTTCCGTCCCAGAAACTTGATCAGAACCTGGCCAAACTAACTGCCAAGTTTGAGAAAGCCACTGCTGACAAGCTGAAGTGCCAACAGGAGGCAGAATCTACAGGTCAAACCATCTCCCTGGCCAACCGTCTGGTTAGTGGTCCAATGTCAGTCACACTGACATACTGTACACACACACTCAGAGACACACTCAGAGACACACACACACACACACACACACCTACACACACACACACACGCACACCTACACACACACACACACACACACACACACACACACACACACACACACACACACACACACACACACACACACACAGTATTTACAAATACACAGGCAAGCACATTTCTCTCTCTCTCCCCACCCATTCTTTCTCACAATCTCTCTCCCTTTCTCTCAGACAGATGTACAGTATGTGTACACACATACATACTTATGTTGACACTCACTCGATCACACACATACACATAGTACACATACATATACATATACAAGATCTCCCAGACACCCGCACACACACGCACTCGCACACACACACTCACTCACTCACTTATTCAGTTGCAGGCGTTAAATCCCCTGCTGACAGTAGCAAACTGAAGAGATAAGTGTTGACACTGTTAGTATGATAATCCAAATTATTCACAGGGTTATTCAAGAAGACTGACAGGGCCGTGCAAGGATCAACGGCTAGAGTGCGGCCCCTAGTCTCAATCAAAAAATTGAATCATTATTGCGGTCATGGTGGTTTGCTCTATACACACAGTTAATTTTCTGAGACGTCACCATGGTGGTCTGGAATGGACCGACCGCAAGTTTCTTATCCGATTTCCCTCCAGGTTTAGTTTCTATTAAACTGGATTTGCAGTTACATTACACACCGTTATTTATTTATTTCCCCAGTAAACCAACACTGATGTTTTTTAGTTCAGGTTAATATTGCGCCGTTCTATCATACTTAAAGGGGAGCTACGCCCAATTTCGGAATCCATACATGTTATTCCTCTGGTCTAAGGCTGTACACAAATATTTGTGAAACCAGAGAGTGCTAAAACTCAAACTTGTGATGTCATCAAGTATAAAGTCTGAAGTTGCTCCATAGACAATGAATTGGGAAAGATTTTATAGGTGACACTGAGAGCATTGATTATATGGGTACATTTTTTTTTTCAGAAGTGAGAATGCTGGTACCATGGGGAGGTGTAGTCTGACGTCACTGGTTGTTCCACCCGTATAGGGATTTATCATTGGGAAATGGATTATCGGCTATTCTAACAATTCTGCCGCATGGAAATTGAAAAGCTTTCCATTTTTCACAAAATGAGTTCCCTTCTATCACTAACATTATTGTTTAAGCATTTTTGGTTGAAATAAAATGTGGCTTTGTTTTTTTTATGATGAATTGCGAATATTTTCATGTTGAGCTATAGATTGTGGATGAATAAGCACAGAAAGGTACACCATGCAAATGTTATTGCTTTATTTGTTTTAAACGAGACGATTTAGAAATGGGCAATGGGGAAATACATTGCGTTGGACAGAGGGTGGAACACGAAAAACGGCAATGACGTAACCACTACACCTCCCTATAGAATACAACTAATTTGGAGAAAAGAAAAAAATATTCTGTGGCTCCACAACATCAGTCTCCCATTCATTGTCTATGGAGCAGCTCCATACTTGATGACATCACACATTTGATTCTTACTTCCCTGGTTTCTGGCTTTGGGGGAGAGTAGCTCATGTTCACAAATATTGATTGAACTGTCTTAGACATGTAGCCATGGAAATAACATATTAGAATGTTTTAATTTGAGTGGTGTTCCCCTTTAAGGAGAATGAAATATCTCACTCCTAATCTCCATGCATTCGATTTTATTTCACCAACGTTTCAGCTAAAAGCTTTTTTCTACCTACCAATTCTCCCCAAGTATTTTTGCTTTTGCCAGTAATCAGCAGCACCTGCTGAGCTGTATTTACGTGGGTGTGTTTCTGCACTGTGTGTAGCACCATTCTATTACATCACCAGTGGAAACTAGTGTTCTGCTGTGGTGGTGCCAGAGGTGAAGAAAGTATGGAAATAATTGTATATTTCTAGAGTAAAAGTACTGTTACTTAAGTCTATAAAATGACTAAATTCAAAGCAAAGGAGTAGCAATAAAAAAAGTACTTAGTTACCTTCAAATTAAAACTATAAAGATTTGAGCGTTTGCTACCATCCCCCAATTTTGTCATCATGCCATTTCCCTTCATGGTTGTTGCGCTGCCCTACTGTTGGTCTGGGGAGGGTGTATACTACCACATGCTGCCCTGCTGTCGGTTAGGTAGGGTGTAGACTACCACATGCTGCCCTACTGTCGGTCTGGGGAGGGTGTAGACTACCACATGCTGCCCTACTGTCGGTCTGGGGAAGGTGTAGACTACCACATGCTGCCCTACTGTCGGTCTGGGGAGGGTGTAGACTACGACATGCTGCCCTACTGTCGGTCTGGGAAGGGTGTAGACTACCACATATTGCCCTACTGTCGGTCTGGGGAGGGTGTAGACTACGACATATTGCCCTACTGTCGGCCCCGGGAGGGTGTAGACTACGACATATTGCCCTACTGTCGGCCCCGGGAGGGTGTAGACTACGACATATTGCCCTACTGTTGGCCCCGGGAGGGTGTAGACTACCACATGCCTCCTCCGATACATGTGGAGTCAGAGTTTAACTGGGAGAGTGTAACACGTGACACAATCCCCTCCCCGCTGAACAGGCGCCCCAACCAACCAGTAGTCACCCCACTGGCTTCACACCGGCTTCACACCGGCTTCACACCGGCTTCACACCGGCTTCACACCGGCTTCACACTGGCTTCACACCGGCTTCACACCGGCAATTGTGTTTGTAGGGATGACTGAGCAAGCCAGAAATACCGCTGCTGGGAATTGAACCCGGGTCTCTGCAGTGGTAGGCGAGGACTTATACCGTGACTGTGTTTTACTGTACTCAGTACTCTTATGACCAAACATTTTCTCAAGTAAAAGTAGAAGCATACTTGTAAAAGAATTTTTTTTTCCAAATGTTGTTTTACAGACACAGAAAAACAGTACTCAATTACAAGTTACAACTAGAGTAAATATAATCAGTTACTTTCCACCTCTGGGTAATCACAGGTAGGAGGTCTGGTGTCGGAGAACGTGCGCTGGGGAGAGGCGGTGGGGAGGTTCAAGAAGCAGATGAGTACGCTGTGTGGAGACACCCTCCTCATCACGGCCTTCGTCTCCTACCTGGGCTACTTCACCAGACACTACCGACACCAGCTCATGGACAACTCCTGGAGACCCTACCTCAGTCAGCTGGAGGTGGGCTCACACACACACACACACACACACACACACACACACACACACACACACACACACACACACACACACACACACACACACACACACACACACACACACACACACACACACACACACACACACACACACACACACTGTTTTCTTGATCCTCCAATCACAACTGTTCCCTTGGACAAAGATTGGAGGATCAAGAAAAGAGGGAGGAGCTTGAGGTCAATTGATCTGGCTCCCGCAGGTTAATTTCTCTTTTTATCACACATATAGATGGGTTTCTCATCCACGTCAGACTGTGTGCGTGCATCAAGGAGGCAAACATTTACGTAATCCTGGTCAGAACAATGGGACAGACTACAATACATTTCCATTTGTTAGCCATGCTAGCGATCTAAACAATCAATCCATGCCAAAGCTAGATATGTAAGGGGTAGGTAGGGGGCAACTCAGTCACGTGATTCAGCAGGTATTGAGTATAAACAAGAAACCCGTCTATACTCACAGAACTTTAATAGAATAGAAGAAATGGCCTTGGCAACAAATGGTAACAAATCAACTCTTTCATGCTCCAAATTAATACTGATTTCACAGACAACCATGTTAGGTGTAAAAGACAAATGACCACTTGATAATGCAGATTTGCAGATACATTCCTATGTTCCATACCCCGCTTATATGTATGTACCTTTTTTCTCTCTAACTACCGTCCACCAGGTGCCCATTCCGGTGACCCCTGACCTCGACCCCCTGACCATGTTGATGGACGACGCCGACATCGCCATGTGGCAGAACGAGGGTCTTCCTGCCGACAGGATGTCCACGGAGAACGCCACTATACTCACCTCCTGCCAGCGCTGGCCGCTCATGGTGGACCCGCAGCTGCAAGGCATCAAGTGGATCAAGACCAAATATGGAGACGACCTGCGTGTCATACGCATCGGACAGAGAGGGTGAGACCCACGTTCTCGGATGATGTTAAGATTTGATTTTGATTTTATTAAGGATCCCCATTAGCTGGTGCCATAGCAACCAGCTAGTCTTCCTGGGGTCCACACAAAAAACATACAAAAACAATTATTGTTGCAAAACAAAATTATTAAAAGTCAGTACTCAACACACAATGCATAATGAAGCTAACAAATAAGATAGCTAAAATTACATCCGAGCAAAGAAACAGAAAACAAAAATACTTTACAGTGTTAAATACAATTTAAGATTATGTTTTAAAGTTTGTTTACTGTAAATGCAGCAGAGGTTTTGAGGATCTAAAAATAAAATATCTCCTTAAAGCGTTGGTTTTTGGACCTGGTAATTCAAGCTGCCCATTACTAGTATAATCACTCTGAGTGCATACTACTATATGCACTCAGAGTGTAACACTCAAGTTTGACACTATTTGATGAACAACGCCACTTACCCTTAGCTGCCAGAGATGTACCCCTCCTGCTGACTTGTTGTTCGAGTCTCTTTGGATAAAAGCATCAGCTAAATGATTAAATGTAAATGTAAATGTGAGATGACATGGCCTTGGACTGAGAGTTGACTGGATGTTGAGATTCTGATTGTTCTTCTGCTAGTTATCTGGATGCCATAGAGAGAGCGCTGGCAGCTGGTGACGTGGTTCTGATAGAGAACTTGGAGGAGGCGGTGGATCCGGTTCTGGGGCCTCTACTGGGCCGGGAGACCATCAAGAAGGGCAGGTGAGAGAGAGAGAGAGAGACTCGTCGCACTTTTAAAACTGTACCATCGTTCATCTAATTAACATACTGTACCTATCGGTATCTCAGTCACAGTGATTTTGTCTTTGGGGGTATCCAAGAATTCCTTCTTATAAAACGTTTCCCCTTCTCATCAGGTACATAAAGATTGGAGACAAGGAGTGCGAGTACAACCCCAGCTTCCGGCTGATCCTGCACACCAAGCTAGCCAGCCCCCACTACCAGCCAGAGCTGCAGGCACAGTGTACCCTGATGAACTTCACTGTGACCCGCGACGGCCTGGAGGACCAGCTGCTGGCCACCGTGGTCAGCATGGAGAGGCCTGACCTGGAGGAACTCAAGGTAATGATGGGTGAGGATAGCTAGAGTAGAATGGAATAGAATAGAACAGAATAGACTCCAGCTGTGTGTGTGTGTGTGTGTGTGTGTATGTGTGTGTGTGTGTGTGTGTGTGTGTGTGTGTGTGTGTGTGTGTGTGTGTGTGTGTGTGTGTGTGTGTGTGTGTGTGTGTGTGTGTGTGTGTGTGTGTGTGTGTGTGTGCATGCGTGCGTAGGTGTGTGTGTGGTTTGATTTGATTGATTGATTGATTGATTGATTGATTATTTAATCTTTTATTTATGTCATGCACCCAAAGTGCCCAATCATCATGGGCTTATAAGACACCAAAGATATTGTTGCAGTGTTCCATTATTACATTGCATTACATTTAATTGCATTACTTAAATACAGATTGCAGCTCAGTCTTAAAGGTATTCTGCCTTCTCTCCCAAGCTTGGCAAATACTATAACTGCTATAAGGAAAACCCTCTTCCTGAAGCACAACTCAAGTTTTTCATATCCAATCCCCGCTCAAGAAAATCAATATAAATGGAGGACATTTTACAAAAAAGTACATCCCTCATGTCCTCGTAGACAGGACAGTAAAACAAAAACATGAACCTCATTCTCAATTTTGCCTATAGCTCACACACCAAACAAAGTCTGTCCTCCTCCGGGGTGCCATTAAACTGTCTCTAGGGCTGGTAATGTCCCTGGCCGTATCTGTGCACATAGGGATCTTTGTCTTTTGTTTAAATTATACTTCACATAAGGCTCTACACTGTAACTATTCTTTACGAGACAATAAGTTCATAATTTTTGTTTATACCATACTGTAACTGAGGGGTACAATTCCCTGACTGTATTACTAGATATGATACTTACTACCACTACCTTTGTACTTAATATTCGGCCACCCAGTACTCGGCATAAATATATTATGATGAACACTGTCACGTAGATGAAACGGATCCAACACAAATGTACGAACTAGAAATAGGTCTTTATTTCTACACAGCGATGGTGTGTAGAGCAAGCACTTAATCAAATCAATCACATTTATGAATGGGAATTAGTATGCACTTTTATGGCAAGAGTATTCGTCGGTATATCAATAGAGAATGTCCAATCTCTGAAGGCGCAGGTGGTACATATACGACCTGGAATAGTTAAGGAAAAGCAGCAATGATACTTTAATGATTATAGACTGGATACACTAGGGGGGGGGGTTAATCCGGTCGCTTGTAAGCCGACAGGAGTAGGAAGGGGGGGGGGGGTAGAGTCCGGCTGCCTCATCCGGCCAAGGGTATCCCAGGTGAACCCACTGTAGTGCCGTTCAATGCGCCGGCGATCCTTGGACCACAGATGAAAGCAGGTGGACTCTTTGTGGGCCGGCGTCCTCCGGTCCACGGAGGAGAGACGTGAAGCGACCTCGTCTTGCAGAGCGTCTCCTCACCTTGCGTCCTCTCCAGGGGGGGGGGTTCCAACACACGGCAGTGTCGGGGGTCTTTATCCATGGAATAATCAACGTATACAAAGCATAATCCGTGCCGGGGAAGGCGGGCTGTCGTCGGTAGAATAATCCGGTATACAGGTCCACTCGCTCGTCGGCTCTGGGGCTCCTCGGGTGCAGCTTCACGTGGGGTCAACCACCCTGGATAAGCAGCCAGTTCTCTGCCCGAAACGATGGGGTACTGACTACGGTAGTATTCTCACCGCACGAAGCACTATATATTAACAGACTATTATTAGCTTAATAGACTACGTCCAACTCGACGATATAGTGCCAAATATGACTATTCAAATATTAATATACACGATGTCTCAATACCGATGGTAAGCCGAACTTGGCCTTACTCCCACACGTGGCGTCGCGGGGAGGCTTTACGTCTGTGACTCTATTGGAGGGTAAGAAACTGGACTGAAAAGAAAGTCCTACTTTAGTAGCGCAGTATATATACGCACTATGAACAAATAGTCCCATTAGTGGTGCGGTAGCCAGATTCCTACGCGGAACTAGGACTTGTTCGTACATGTTGAGCGGTACGTTTGAACTGGGTCTGAGGGGTATGGCAGCCTGGCACCAAGGTCTCGACCAATAGTAGAATGGAGACTATTATGGGATGTTCAGTAGGCTAGAATGGATATTCAATGCATATTGTACAAGGAATATACAAGGGATATCAAGGAATATTAGAGAATATACAAATACAATTAAATATATATATATAAATAAATATATATATTCGGTTTAATCTGGCCCTTCACAACACCATACTGTATATCAACAGGAAAATAAATGCTAAATTGTTCCCATAAAATAAGGATTTCAAGTCATTAGCCCAAGGATGACCATGTGAAATGTCCCAATTAAATATAGTTTTAATGAGCCTCTGATCAGACATCTTCACAAGTCTATTCCAAAGCCGAACCATTTGACATTCATGTCTGATGTTTGGAGGTTCCCATCCCATAGGCCAAAACTGAAGTAAATTTATGGACTCACAAAAAGGATTGTGTGTGTGTGTGTGTGTGTGTGTGTGTGTGTGTGTGTGTGTGTGTGTGTGTGTGTGTGTGTGTGTGTGTGTGTGTGTGTGTGTGTGTGTGTGTGTGTGTGTGTGTGTGTGTGTGTGTGTGTGTGTGTGTGTGTGTGTGTGTGTGTGTGTGTGTGTGTGTGTGTGTGTGTGTGTGTGTGTGTGTGTGTGTTGTGTGTGTGTGTGTGTGTGTGTGCGTGTGTGTCTGCGTGTGTGTGTCCAGGCTGCAGACTAGCCCTCCCAGCTCAGGTCAGGGCTGTCGCCACATGAGTTATTGAAGCGACGTATGGCACTTGGTATAAAGCAGTGCCTGAATCATGCCATACTAGCACACCTCAGGGGGATGAGTCTATAGCTGCATGTGCTCCTTGGCTGCACCAGCTCTTTGCACGGAGGGTGAGAGTCATTGCTCATGATAGAGATGAGTTTGGACCTCATCCTCTCCTCTGCCACAGCCACCAGAGTGTCCAGTCTCTGTGACAGAGCTGGCCTTTATGATCAGTTTGTTGAGCCTGCTGGCCTCCTCCCCCCAGGAGCACACAACAGCAAAGAAGACTACACTGACCACAACAGACATGGTGGAACATGCACAGTAGCCCGTTGCAGATGTTAAATGACCTCAAGAGCAGTCTGCTCTGTCCTTTCTCGTAAGATAAGATAATGTTAGAAATCTGTGTTTCAGCCTGGTCGTCGATCATTATCAGCCTCTGTCCGTGCCATCTCTGCCGTCTGTGTTGTGTTTTCTTCACTCGTGGGGGAATTCTGTACTCCCACGGCTTACTGGCTGAGACACCACTATCTATTCCCCGGTGCATTTTGAAGAATCGTACACTGAATCGGACTGTTTATATAAAAAAGGATATTACATAAACAAAGGTCTAATACAGAATGATATGAAGGAGGAAAAAGAAAAGCTAAGAAAATATCTATATATCTGTTTTTTTCTCTCTTTCGTCGTTCGCTCTCTCTAGCTCGCTCTCTCCCCTTCCCCGTTCCACCTCCCTCCTCCCCCCTCCCCCCAGCCCTCCTGATCAGGAGTGTTGGATTTCGCGTGTTCAGCCTCTAATCAACTCATCACCTGTGGTTCCGTGAAGTCTCTGCGTTGTGTTCTTTATACTCCACTTATCATACTGGCTGTCACACGCTGGCTCACCCCTTTAGTACATCCGTAATCAGAATAATCAACACTGGTTTCTTTCCGATGGTGATGTTTATTCTCCATAAACATAGACTCGTACAACAAGATGGAAACAGTTTGAATTGTCTTGGAAAGTCCTTGAAGAAAGTAAATTCATTATTCTACCGATCTCTCCTGTTATCAGCTCGATGGTTGTTGCGGCCCAGTGGTTAGCCAAAAGCCTTCCCTGTTAGCCGAAGCTAGCTATCTCGTGGCTCTGGAGGTATTTTCCCCTCCCCCAGCCCTCGTTCTCAGCTGCTGTTTCGAAACGCTTGTCTGCTTGTCTGGTTAGTCTTCCTAAACCGGAATAAACTCACAGCTATAACGTCTTTCCCCTAGCAACGGCGGCCAGCCCCGTAGCCACGCCCTTTCTCTCGTTACTAAGTGATGCGACGCCAGCCACTGTTCTGCCCTACCCCCCCCTCTGGAGAGTCTGTGGCCATGTCCAGACTAAAACGATTTGGTCGTTTTAGGTAGGGTGACCATATTTTGATTTCCAAAAAAGAGGACATGCTGGCCCCAGCCTCGAGATACTTAATGATACTTTGCACAATCGAAGCGGGCATGGCCACCTTCATTTCACTATGTCTTGTGTACTGTACTGTATGTGATGAATAAACCTCTTGAATCTTGAATCTCTACTCAAAGTTTACTCAAAGATGCCTTTATTGTTTTAACATATGCTTGGAAACATGCACCCAGAAAAGCGGCAATTTTTTTTCTATACTTGAACTTGAGGACTGCATACTTTTTTTGCAAAGCTTATCTTTATACATTATGCTTATAGCACATGCATAAGCCTGGTCTCTTTTGAAAGATAACATTCTGAAGTTTCGTACACAATAAAGAAAAATCACTTTTAGTGCTAATGAGTAACATAGGGCTGAACATGAGTTGAACTTGTGTACTACTCACGTTTTTTGTGTAGTATAGTTGCAATATTCCAAAATAATATATATATTTTTTGTATAAGCTGGAAAACACCGCAAATCCATAGCCTGAAGGGACATGGGCCTGAAGGGACATTAACGTGTGTTGTCGGGCCTTACAAATACATTTGATTTTGATTTGATTATCAATAAGGTAGGATATCTGGAACACACAAACACACTATTTTTTAAATCACATGCCATGAAACTCTGGGACCGGGCTGAATTTAAGACTGCACAAATCATGTTTAAAGCACGAAACAATTCACTCCCGGGTAACATCCAAAAATTCTGTTATAGAGAGGGGGGTTACAATTTAGAGGAGAGTCTAACTTCAAGAAACAGGCTGTTCATTCAACAATGTATGTATATTTCAGTTTGTGGAGTGATATGAGTTGCATAAGATAATAGAGTGTGAAGGTATACTGATCTATTTGTATGTCATGTATGTCATAATGAATTGAAAATGGGGGACCCTGATGTAAACAAGATGAAAGTCTTTCTCTGGTCTGCATCCCCTTAACAATTGTGTGTATTGAGCCGTACTGTATTGTACCCATTCTGCAATCTGTTAATAACGTTTTCAATCAATCAATCAATCAATCAATCAAGGGGGTAGGAATACATACGTTTACACTTCATTCTATACTCCTGCTTGTTTGTTTTTTAATCTGTTTATTACTTGTTTTTTATTATTATTTATTTTCAATTTATGTTCGAAATAAATAAACGCATTCATTCAAGATATTGTGTGAGCAAAAGTATAGTTAATTTACTCCCTCGAGTCTGGCCCCACGCGGATCTCGCAGCTGTGCCCGCACAGTGCAATACTCCAATTCAGCCATTGGCAATTCAGCCATTGGGTGGGTGGCGCTGCTGAGCGGCCCTCACAGCGCGGCCGTCAGCGCGCGGCCCTGAGAACGCCGCTGGCTCTGCGGCTCTGCAACTGCATGCTTCTCCGGGAGTCCTGGGGTGATAATCTGGCGCGCCATGTAAAAAGTTGCACGCCTGACATATCGGCATGTAACTCGAGAACCGAGGCACGGATTTTGGCGATTCAGATGGCATTCGAAGGGCAACGAATAGCGCTTTAATTCTGTAATTTATATGTTCGGCGAAAAATGCAGTCCCGAGCCTTCAGATGCTCGCAAAGGGCAGTGAAACTGAAACTGAAACTGAAAAACAATGAAACCCTAGACATTTCCATGAATTTATAAACCCCCCCTGGACGCCCCGGACAGGGCGTGAAAAGAGGACATGTCCGGGCAAAAGAGGACGTTTGGTCACCCTATTTTAGGCAAAGTATTTGATCGTTTGCACCGTTCTGCCACATGGAACTGCGTTCTGGCAGCCTGAAGACGATACTTTCTGATACCAGCTCCCAGAGTGCGCAATTCTGAAGACGCCCCCCATTGCGTCACCATCTTTACAAGCGATACGCGTCTTCTCCTAAACCGATGAAAAAGCGATAGCCCACCTCTCCCTTACCCCGCGTGTGAAAACATCACAACAATGGCATGTACAGCTATTGAGCTTGATCGGGCTTTTACAGCTTTACATATGCTGTGCTCTCTCTATCTGTCTGAAGCGGAGCGGGGTTCTGCTGTGCTAACACACAATCCCAACCGAGGCGCACACACATGCTCACACACGCGCTGTGCTCTCTCTATCTGTCTGAAGCGGAGCGGGGCTCTGCTGTACACACACTCCCAACCGAGGTGCACACACATGCTTGATCGGGAGGCTACTGTGATGCAATACACGATACTAACTAGAGATTAGAGTCACATAGCTGGCCTTTTTCTGAAAACCCAAGCACATATTGTTCCATAGCATTGATCATGACAAATCCTCTCTTACCTTGACGATTAAAAAGCCTCCATAATTTAGTAAATAAAGCTGTAGCCAGCCAGCTAGCATTGATGCTATTCAAAATGCTATCCACATTAGCTAAATAGCTAACCAACTAAATACAATAGACAGTGGTATCCTGAGGTAACGTTATGACAACGTTTGCTAGTCGAAATGACTGGACACACACAGGGACAAGTTAAACATCAATCAATTAATTTATTCCAACAGGTAGTTTGAGCTGCATGTGAGCCGAGGTCTTTCTCTCCTCTCCGTTGGAGACTAATGTTACGTTAGCTCGAAAAGCACAGAACCGGCCGACACAAGTTAAGCTACTAGCAACAGACACTATAACACTTCCGGTCAGGGGTTTTCAAAATAAAAGAAACAGGAAAGACATTTATTTTGTAAATTTGTGGCATGCACTTATTATCTTGAGACGTTTTCGTTTTTACGGAAACCTTAAAACGAAACGAAACAGATCAAAATCGTTTTAGTCTGGACAAGGCCTGTGTGGTTCCAGAATGTTGATATAAAGCGCCTCTGTGGATGACCCTGGACAATGTCTTATCTTTGAGGGTTGGGAGCTCAGCTGATAAAGGCCCTGTCTGCGCCGTCCACCGTCTGACTGAAGACACACACACATACATGGCAGCTGTCCTCCTCAGCATTTATAGTTTAACAAGTATAAACTAATATCTATAGGTTATAAACCAAATGCAAATCATCAATTTCCTTCAGGAGGGTCGCCTTTCTCTCTTCGATGTTGTTATCTGCTCTGTCAGAACCCGACTGGCTTCGACCGGAAAAAGTTCTGTCGGTTCGGTATCTTAAAAAGATTTTGCCTGGCATCTATCTCCCATCTCTGGTCACCATATCGCTGTCACTGGCAAGCTATAACCTTGCCTGAGCTGTTAACCTAAACACCTACCACTGTATAAATGCATGTGAAATGTGTCTGCCCAGACACCTTCGGTGTAAAAGACTAAACACCACTTTGCCTGAATTAAAGGGGTTTACATACATACTTATAATCATAACGTAAACCAGTCATATCTTTCAATAAGATAAGATATTATATTCCTTTATTGATCCCCTTGGGGAAATTCGGGTGTCGTGGGGGAGGGGAGGTAGGGGTACTAATGTTCTACTCACATTCAGGCCAAGCTGGGACTGGTAGGATTTACACAGCAGTGTTTTAGAATGAGTCAGCGGAGAGGAGGAATAGTTTTGATTCTGATCTCCTCCCATAAAGTGTTCACAGGAATTCAGAACTTTACCCGTCGTGTCAAAAGAATAAAAAAAGAAAAGGCGTCGGATCTCTGTCTCGCACATCAGGTGTTATCACAGATGGGAAACAACTCGGCAAGGTTCAGGAGTGTCCTTAACCCTTTCACTACCACACTACAGAAGGTAACCGTCTGTAGTGTGATAGTAAAGGGTTAACCTTCTGTAGTATGGTAGTGAAAGGGTTAACATTATGTCTTGTCACAGAGAAAGGGTTAACCATTTGGTAGTGCGGCAGTGAAAGGGTTATCATCCCCGCTCCTCAGCTGTAATTAAAAGCGGCACTCAAAGGAGTCAGGGTCTCTCTGCAGTCGGGCTTAAGCATTCTCTCTCTCTATCTCTCTCTCTCTCTCTCTCTCTCTCTCTCTCTCTCTCTCTCTCTCTCTCTCTCTCTCTCTCATCGTTATCCCTCCTTTAACGATATACCCTGACATAAAAACATCCCTCTATCTTTTAATATCATGAGAGGCAGCAGCTATGGGCTCTTTGATTCCAAAACAGTCAGCAGGCAGCTTTGATTAACAGCAAGCTAAGTGGATGGATGATGATTACAGGGCTTTGGGTCCCTCAGTTAGCGAGAGAGGGATCCTCTTTGTGCGTGTGCTTTTGTGTGTGTGTGTGTGTGTGTGTGTGTGTGTGTGTGTGTGTGTGTGTGTGTGTGTGTGTGTGTGTGTGTGTGTGTGTGTGTGTGTGTGTGTGTGTGTGTGTGTTGTGTGTTGTGTGTTGTGTGTGTGTGTATTTGTACCAGTATGTGATTGCAGCATGAGGGAGAATCTATTTTGTAAGTGAACCAGACACGCAAAATGAAATGCAAGATGAAATTTCATAAACCTTTTATGAAGTATCATAAAATTATATAACATTACATTTACACACTGGAATCTTTCCAAAAAAGATCTACTGTGGATTAATTTGTATCGAACTGAGCAAAAATCCACCCTAACACAGAATTCACTCAGGCATTTCCTGCTGTGTTGTCAATGGATACATTTACACACAGACTATTGGACTTATTTAGTCCAATAGTTAAACTATTTAAACATGGTGACGGTGTTTAATAGTACTAAGCCACTGATCACTTTAGTATTAATAAACTAACTTAGCATTGTGCTACATCCTCTCACCAGGCTCCGATACATTCTAATGGGGGAAAGTGTTTTAGCTTTCAAAAACCATGATACGCGTCCTTTTCCAAAACAGGAAAACGCGGCGTGCTTGGTGTGTGATTACATGCTACGAGTTGTAGCAAATATGAGCAAACTCGAAAGTGCACAGGGAAATTGTATGACATTATCTGCGTCCCAGTTATCTCTGACTGGCACTGTGGCGGCTACCTCCCACCAGCCTCCCCATCTCTCTCTGACTGAGCAATAGAGGGTTACTCCTAATATGTGGGAATAGATTCTTCACCTCAGCAGGAATGAAAGGACTTAATGGCTTGCCGCCACATTTTGGTTAACGTCAAAATGTACCCATGACCCTGTGTGAGGCTGAGCTCGCAAACGGCAAAATACAGGTCCTGTTAAGTACTGCAAAATGCCCCCAATTGCCGCTGCAAAGTGCTGCAAAGTGCCGGAGGAGGAGGAGGAGGAGGAGGAGGAGGAGGAGGAGGAGGAGGAGGAGAGTTGTGTGGAGTTCATTTGTTGCTGTTCTTGGAGAGGTTAGCATAGATCAGTGGTCCTCAAACTGTTTCTGTCAGGCCCACCTTTGGCGGACCAACATTTACTATTTTAAAGTAAAAATGTATTGAAATAAAATGAGCGTTCAAAATTGTGCAACCAATAACCAAAAACTGAGGGGGAAATATGTAATTGTGCAATCGCTTTGTTAGAACAATAACATACATAACAATATAGTTCAATAGACCCTCAGACTGGGTGCGAGATAAGCTTTGTATTTTCTTGACTTGGTTTTTGGGTTTATTGATGTTACTGTCACACTTGTTTGTTTACGAAGCATCGCGATTCATTTTACCAAATAAATTTACCAGAGAAACAACAGCGATTGATTCAATTTGCAATTGAACATTTCCAAATTATTACCATGTTTTTCAAGTGTGGTAGGCCGACTACGATCCTTAGGTCACATGGATAGTTGCCTCTCTGACACCACCTACTGAATACCCAGAGTAGGAGATGAGCCATGAAGTTTATTAATGTCTGTAAATGCTATCTAGTGTGGATGCCTACTGCACATGAGTAGGGTGAGTAACCTACATGCCATTATTGCTTTTTATCTATTGACTCATTATAGCTCCTTTATTATCTTGAAATAATATAACACCCACCAGTTACTATGACATTGTTTATCATTACATACAATGTATCTATGCCTGTAGCTAAATGCTGAAAAACAGGGAACAAAATGTAGTTTTTGGCTTTAGATATAATTTTTTATTTGTTTTAACTACCAGCAAGAGAGATTTTTTTCACTCTGAGATAAGATTATAAAAAAGATGATATATACATCTATGTAAATCACCGCTGTAGATGTGGAGAGTCTTCCGATACACCTCCTTCCTCTGGTTTACAGGCTCAATAATCAGTTAAAGCTAAGAGAGAGGGAGAATAGCTTATAGCAGACTTAATACGTTTTGAATATTTCTGCTAATGAAGTGAAATATTTATTATCATCAACTATCCAGTTGTTTTTTTATAGTGTAACGTTTTGGCTACTTCAAACAGTGGTTTAAGAGAAGTTATTTATATTGAACATGATTCATTCATTGCGCACTAGTTAGATGACTCATCATTGCAGCCCTAGTCGTGAGAAACACGCCGACGTTAAAACAATAGTTCAGTGAATTGGTTCCGTGTAAACAGACCTTTCCCCTGGTTGATTTCCCCAGGGGGGCCGCACCCCACACTTTGAGAAACACTGGAATAGATGCTACTATACAGTTATACAGTATCAGAACTGGAGGGCATTTCTTCATTGAAAGAAGAGCAAAGAACGGCACTGAAGGCATTTCTCGATAGCCAGCGATGGACGGATAGTTGATCCAATCACTCGCCAGGTGCCAGCCCTATTGACCTATCTCAAACCCTGCCCTCTTTTCTCAAATCTCCAATCACAACTGTTGCTTCCCTCGGACAGAAACAGGCCATCCGGCTGATCAGATTACAAATCTCATTAATATTTTCCACATGACAGGAAGCTAACTTTTACAGCTGGCACTCTATTTTACCCTGAACTGCACAAGATCGTGGCAATAACCACAGAATTATGTTTTAATTTGGATTTTCACTTTAATGTTTAAACTGTGTAGTCCTTAACTCAATCAGCGCCAGGGGTCGGGGCGCCAGTGGGCGCTAGATCACCATCGCTTTAATCAATGGGGAGACTGCGACATTTGCGAGTGCTTAAAATATATCTTATATTATAGCTATGGGTCTAATACACCCGTCGATTGTCAGTGAGTTGCTTCCAGTCAACATGCACAAAACATCCGTACATTTCCGTTTTATACCGTTTTGAATATGAGTATAGTTTTGGTGATTCTTAGTAATCCCAGGAAGAGACGCGATAATAGCGTTTTAGTGGAATACACTTATCACGTTGTCATTTTTCGCCTGATTATCGAATCTTCCTGAAATCAACGTTAGTGTTACAAAGGGTCAGATTAAACCGAATATATATATTTATTACTTGAGATATATTGTATAGTATTTGTATATCGTCTGATATCCCTTGTATATTCTTTGTACATATACACGGAATATCCCTTTACCTAGTACAGGCCAGACCATAATATTCGTTCTCCTATTGGACAGCGACCCCCTAGGCGCCACGGCCATACCCCCAATGTCTAGTTCAAAGTCACCGCTAAGACATGTCTCAACATGCCCAGGTTTGCGCAGTAATACGAGACAGAAATAAGGCTGGTACTAGATTATTCACTTTACGTATAAATACGGCGCAGGTGGATACAGATGCACTTAGTAACTAAAAGCAGAAGCCTTCACCACGATACAACGTGCTGTGAAGTGGGCCCGTTTTGCCCCGAAATAGAGCCTTGAGACCGCGTGCGAATTGATAGCTGAAGTGTCAGAGTTTAACGCTGTATCGTCGAGTTCGACCTATTCTATTATTAAGTAATAGTCTATTATGTATAGTGTATCGTGCGGCTACCGTTCTACAGTGACCAGCATTACCAACGTTTCATCGTACCGAGCTAGTGTGCTTATCCAGGCTGGGCGGCCTAACCTTGTGCCGCCATCCGAGGAGCCCTAGACGAGAACCGTGTGGATATGTACACTGGATAACCTACACCGACGAATGCAGAGCCCTTTTCGGCTGGATTATATTGCTTTGGTCCTGTGGCTGCTGGAGCAGAGAATCGTCTACCCCCACTACCGTGTGGGATTTACCCTGTGAGGAGCCCCGTCGAGCCCGCCTCTAGGACTCTGAGGCTGGCTAGCTTTCATCCATGCTGCAGTGCATACCGGAGAATAGCTGTTGCTTTGTCTACGGACCAAGGGATTATTGCACCGTCTCCTGTACCTGGAGTCTCTTTATTCCTCGTTGATCCAGACTTTTGCTACCGACAAATCCTCTCCCCTGCTGGCTTACAACCGGAGGGAACCCCCCTAGTATCTCCAGCTAACCTACGAGTGTACCTTATATAATTCTTATGCTACAGGTGGTATTAATTATCCCCATCGTAATATGCTCATGGACTTACGCTCTTGACCTATTCATGCACATTCTTCGCCTTACAAGCGCGACTCTAATTCTCAATACTGTAAGATAATATTGATGCTCTTCTAATAAATATTCCAAACAGGACTTTCTTTGTTAAGCCGTGTTATTGTGTGGGTGTTCATCACATATACATGTGTACTGTATGGCCAGTAGTAATGTACATAACTCAGTAGTGGTTTAATGATACCATACTTATTCAATACAGTCAGGGAATTGTACCCCTCAGTTACAGTTAGATTATCATTATTATGTCTCCTCGTGCATACATGAAATGGCCGTCGTAGCGCGACGCTCCCACACGGCTCAGATCGGCTCTAATGGAGTGCAATACCGGCTGGAAGGCGTAGGCGGCGGTATTTGCCCTTTTGCAAGCTCAGACCCATTCCCAATGATAACATCAGGCTGGATGGACGAAAAATGTATGGATATAGCTAATAAAAGAAATAACGATTAAAACCCGATTTTCTCGTGATTGGCGCTGAACGGTTGGCGAGTTAACCCGACTTTTTCCGTGATTGGCGCAGAATGAGTTAATATACATGAGGCGTAGACCTGCATGATAGGGAAAGGTCCACTGATTCGCTAATCATTTGCCTAAAAATTATAGATGTATTATCTCGTTTTAATCCCAATTAGGGCTTTCTGCTGACTGGTTAATTGTTTGTTTTTCCCGGCAAGGGTAATTACATGTACAGTATGCTGGGGGGGGAGCTAATCGTTAATAACTGACTCATTATTGGATCCGAAAGGGGGGTGGGGGGGATTTCTGATGTGGAGGTGAAAGGTCAAGGTTGACTCACTGTGTGTAAGTCACCCCTCTTTACAAACGCACCACTACTCAGACTAGTGCTGTATCCCAAATAAAAATAAATATATTCATACTTATAATACCCCTATTGGTAATTTGTTTTAATACACACACACACACACACACACACACACAATACCACAGAAAGACCCACTATAGTATTTATGTAATGGAATATTATAGAAATTAATGGTAAATCACTATAGTGTTTGTGTCGTTTAACCACTACAGTATGTAACTATGTTTCTATAGTCATTCACTATAGTATTGCTAATAGGGGTCGGGACAATATATCGCAATATTTTGCATGCTGATATTATATCGATACACTGATGCCAAGTATCGATATAATAATTTTTTTAAATGTTTGCTTGACAATCCTATTTTGCTGCAATAAAATGATTGGAGTGAGGTGAACAAACTGATATCTTATGAGACAAAACAGATGATGTATATTATTATATATATATATCTGCCATGCAGATGTTGACAGTTTTCCATTGGGGACACAATTTGCAGTTGAAAAAAGGTCTTAAATTGCAATAATATCGTAATATTACAATATCATGACTCTAGTATTGCGATAATATATCATGGGGCCTGTGGTGATTCCCCCCATAATAATGTAATTTCAGCGGGCAAGAGAAGAAAAAAAAACAGTAATAATTTAATTAATACTTAATAGTTAATAGTTCATTTTCGTGGCAATAACAACAGAATTATGTTTTAGGTTGGATTTTCACTTTAATGTTTAAACTGTGTAGTCCTTAGTACTACACATGAGGCGTAGACCTGCACGATAGGGAAAGGTCCACTTATTCAGCCTTTTAAAAAAAAATCATCATAGCTACTGTATCGTCGGACATGCAGTTAGTGAAGCACTGAATCCAAATGTACTGGCCAATACAGACAAAGCAGAGCACAAATTCTATCCACTACTTTTGCTGTACAGTATAGAATGTGTCCATTAGTCGGAGGTCATTGGACAAAAAATTATTGATATGTAATCAATGTTCTCCATTAGAGAGATCTAATATTCTGCCCTGTGTAAAAAAAATTATAAAAAAAAGCAGGAAGCTAAGTCGCTCCATTTTTGGGATTTGTGACATATTACACATGTCTCTCTGTGTCAGATATTAGTATTGAGGGAACTACTGATTTTAGCCTGGTATCAACCCCAGTGCCAGGGTTGGGGCCGCTGCGTCCCAGAGTCTATATGTGTCCGGTCGGGATGTCCCGATACCACTTTGCTTCAGACCAAGTACAGTACTTACATTTGGGTACTTGCTGATACTGTACAGAGTACCGATATGAGTCCTTAATAATATTTCAAACAGTGACTTTGAAAACATCTTTTATTTTCATCAGATGTTCCTCACTTTTATTTTATTTTTATTTTTTAACTTTTTCTCCTCCTGTTTTTCTGTGTTTTTCTCCCATCCCAATTTGAGTCGTTGTGCCAATTCCCCCCTCTCCTTCCTGGTTGTTGCTCGCATGTGCCCCCCACTGGTCGGTCTAGGGAGCCCTGAAGTCTATCAGATGCTTCCTCCGAGACATAGGAGACAGCCAGCAGCATCTTTTCACCTGCCAGCGTGGACTCTCATTGGTGAGGTGTAACGTGTGGGAGGTCACACTACCCTCACCATCTCCCTCCCTTGCTGTGCAGGCGCCCTGACCAACCTGTAGGAGTCGCTGTTTACAACGACCAGAATACCACCCCACCGGCTTCCCTCCCGCTGACTCTGCCAATTGAGCCAGTATGACGGCCGGCCAAGCCGGAGGCAACGCTGACAGCCGGATTCGATACCAGTGTCTCTCGTGTTAGTGACAAGCGCTTAGTCCGCTGCGCCACCCATCCACCCCATGTTCCTCACTTTCTCATCTTAACAAATTAAATATACAACGTGATGCTGTTGCTGACATTTTAATTTAAAATAATATTAATATAATAAATATTTTAACATTAATTCTTCTAAACAAACATGGCACAGAGTAGTAGTATTGGAGTAGTTTTACAACTACGAGTACACAAGCACAGTATCGGACCCTATATGTGTCTTAACCATTCACAATTAATGACTGGTCAGGGCTGCTCCGGTACACGTTGTACAGTACAGCGGGTTCCTGGCAGCTTTACGGCTGACTGTTGGCAAGTAATGAGCGCTGAGATTTACGATATACACAGAATGGTCTGCGACATGTATGTCAATGCCTGTAATTAGGTGAAAATTGGCTTGATCAAAGCCGTGCCGCCTAATGATGCCACTCGCTCGTCTTGTCGTCCCGCCGAGGCAGGGGGTTCTCTCACGTCAGCTCTCTGGGATGTATTGGCTCGGAGGCACTGTACTGCAACGCAGCAATTAGACATGACAGAGACTGACACGTGCTCTCTCACTGCCCCCTCTCACTGCCCCCGCTCTGTGGCTCTTGTTAGCACGGACCCCTTCGCCGCCTGCAATCTAACCAGGGTAACACGTTCATAAGAATCTGAAATGACACCTCACACGGAACGCGGGTTCGACCCGACGGCGGTGTTTCCGGAGTCTGATCGGAATCTTGGGGAGATAATTTGAAAAACTCCCGTTAACGGGTCAGAGCCGGATTTACTAAAACAACGTCTTCATTTACATTTTGATGATTTTTTTTTCATCCTTGTTTGTGTTGGGCCTCTGTAGGCAGGGTTTAATTCAGACCTGTAGGCTTTCATCCGCGGACAAAATCATAATTTTTTATAACTAGAGAAGGGTATAAAGAAAAAAGAAAGATACACACAAAAGTTATTTTAAGCCTTATGTCCCCTCAGCAAAAAGAATTAATAAAAAAAAACAGCGGAGAAGAAGTGAAATGTGATTTAATGAAGCTTGTTTAATTAGCATTTCACTCAGATGGGAGGATGAGAGGGGGGGGGGGGGACACGATATGGAACTCACTTATCATTTTAATTAACGCTGAAAGTTGAGAGGGGGGCGAATGTACACACTCCCAAGCGCCGCGCTATCAAAACAAGGCTCCGTAGCAATCCATGTGCTGAATGGCTTTTTGTTGTCGGTAAACAACCCCGGCTGATAACCATCATCAGACTGATGGGAGGCTTGCAAATTGGCTGTACCTGTTTATTCTTCTCTGAGCGACTAGCTGCCATTCTACCATTCTACCTTTAATGAGGTTAGCGTTGCCACTGAGCCGTAGGAGGGGAAGAGCTCTAATTTAAATCCATCCAAGACGAGCTAAGAGGCTCAGAATGTCAACTTGACTTATTTTTTTCTTTTTGGAGTGCATGAGGGATTGCCGAACAACCTTCTGCCCATAATAACTACCTCCCTTCCTGTGAGTGTGTGTGTGTGTGTGTGTGTGTGTGTGTGTGTGTGTGTGTGTGTGTGTGTGTGTGTGTGTGTGTGTGTGTGTGTGTGTGTGTGTGTGTGTGTGTGTGTGTGTGTGTGTGTGTGTGTGTGTGTGTGTGTGTGTGTGTGTGTGTGTGTGTGTGTGTGTGTGTGTGTGTGTGTGTGTGTGTTTGTGTGTGTCTGTGCTTTTAGTGTTCATACACGGATCCAACTTAATTCACACATGGGCCTTCGCGGTTAATGAGGACTAAAATGCTCCACTTCCCAAATCACCTTAACGGGGCTGCTCTGTGGCGCTCGCTAATCATTTGCCTAAAAATGATAGATGTATTATCTTGTTTTAATCCCAATTAGGGCTTTCTGCTGACTGGTTAATTGTTTGTTTTTCCCGGCAAGGGTAATTACATGTACAGTATGCTGGGGGGGAGCTAATCGTTAATAACTGACTCATTATCGGATCCGAAAGGGGGGTGGGGGGATTTATGATGTGGAGGTGAAAGGTCAGGGTTGAATCACTGTGTGTAAGTCACCCCTCTTTACAAACTCACCACTACTCAGACCAGTGCTGTATCCCAAATAAAAATTAAATATACTCATACTTATAATACCCCTATCGGTAATTTTTTTAATACACACACCTTTTACCACAGAAAGACCCACTATAAGGCGGCTAGGTGGTGCAGTGGGCAAGGCGCTCACCACCAATGCAGGAGACGCTGGGTTTGAGCCCAGCTCTCCGCATTGCTATGCTGGTCGTTCATACTAATACAATTGGCAGTATTAGGGGGTGGGAAGCTGATGGGTGGGGATTGGACGTTGTGGACAGCGACTCCTACAGGTTGGTTGGTGCGCCTGCGCAGCAGAATCAGGAAGCGACGGGGCGGCGTGCCCTCCAAACGCAGACCCCCGACGCTGAGAGATCGCGCTGTGTAGGTGAAAAGATGCGACTGCTGCTTCCTTGAGTACCGGAGGGGACACGTGATGTAAGGCTTAGTCCACATTGCAGCCGGCTTGTGGGAGGCATGGCCTAACAGCGTTCGAGACAGGGGAGGGTAGAATTGGACGATACGAAATTAAGATGGGAGAAAAATAGAAAATGGGAAAAAAAGTAGATACAAAAAAAGAAAGACCCACTATAGTATTTATGTAATGGAATATTATAGAAATAAATGGTAAATCACTATAGTGTTTGTGTCGTTTAACCACTACAGTATGTAACTATGTTTTAGTCATTCACTATAGTATTGCTATTAGGGGTCGGGGCAATATATTGCAATATTTTGCATGCCGATATTATATCGATACACTGATGACAAGTATCGATATAATTTGTTTTAAATTTTTTTTGCTTGACGATCCTATTTTGCTGCAATAAAATGATTGGAGTGAGGTGAACAAACTGATGTCTTATGAGACTAAACAGATGATGTATTGTATATATATATAGTGAGGGGAACAGACTGAAAACGTTATCTTATGAGACAAAACAGATGATGTATATTATATATTATATATATATATTAGTGCTGTCAGGCGATTAAAAAAATGTATCTAATTAATTACAGGATTTGTAATTAATCTAATTAATCGCATTTTAATCGCATTACCATTTTATGCCTCATATTCTATATTCTATAATCATATTTCAAATTGCATGTGTCCGGATGGCAGAATTCAGTACTGTATCTACAAAACCTTCTGTTTAATCATCTTCCATCTATTAATTTCCGAATAAAATGAAAATAGCAAAAGTCATACCTCTGTTCAAGACTGGCGATAAACACCACTTCACAAATTATAGGCCTGTTTCTCTACTTCCTCAGTTTTCAAAAATATTAGAAAAACTCTTCAACAACAGATTAGATAAATTCATTGATAAACATAATTTACTCACCGATAGCCAGTATGGATTCAGAACACACCGGTCAACATCACTAGCGTTAATAGAACTCATTGAAAAAATCACAAATTCCATAGATAAAAAAAAACATGTAGCTGGAGTATTCATTGACCTAAAAAAAGCATTTGATACTATTAATCATGATATATTAATCAGGAAATTGGAGAGATATGGGATCAGGGGGGTAGTATTGGACTGGGTAAGAAGCTATCTAAATAAAAGACAACAATTTGTGACAATGAGAGATTATAAATCTGAATGTTTGGACATTGCTTGTGGTGTCCCCCAGGGGTCAGTGTTGGGTCCAAAACTGTTCATCTTGTACATTAACGAGATATGTAAAGTATCCAATATATTTAAATGTATTTTATTTGCGGATGACACTAATCTTTTTTTTTCTGGTGAGAATGTCCAGCAGCTTTTAGAGGTCATCACATCTGAAATGAAGAAATTGAAGGAATGGTTTGATAGAAACAAATTATCATTGAACTTGAGCAAAACTAAAATTATGTTGTTTGGAAACTGTAGATTGGATACTCAGGTACAAGTTAAAATAAATGATGTGATTATTGAAAGAGTTTATGAAAATAAATTCCTAGGTGTAATAATAGACCATAAAATCTGTTGGAAACCTCACATAAAACATGTCCAATCTAAACTCTCACGAAGCATTTCAGTCATGAGTAAAGTAAAGCACATCCTGGATAGAAAATCACTCTACATTCTCTACTGTTCACTAGTTTTACCATATTTAAATTACTGTGCTGAAGTCTGGGGAAACAATTATAAGTCTACACTACAACCACTTTTTATACTCCAAAAAAGGGCCATAAGGATAGTTCACATTGCAGGTTATCGTGATCACACTAACATATTGTTTCTGGAGTCAAAGACATTGAAGTTAAATGATCTTGTGGAATTTAAAACGGCACAATTAATGTATAAAGCAAAAAGTCATGCACTTCCAAGAAACATTCAAGAATTGTTCTTTGATAGGGAGGGGGGTTATAATCTGAGGGGAGAACACAATTTAAAGGTGCTAAACGTACGCACTACCATGAGAAAACACTGCATCTCAATATGTGGAGTGAAACTGTGGAACAGTCTAAATGTGGTGCTAAAGCAATGTCCAAACATGAGACAATTCAAACTGATGTATAAGGAAATTATGTTCACAAGGTACAGGGATGAAGAAGGGACTTGATATTCACGGGTGTTTACATTTTTATTTTGTTTTCTATTTTATTTTATTTTATACATATATAGTTTTTGTTTTTTGTTTTGCATATATATATATATATATATATATATATATATATATATATATTTTTTTTTTATGTTTAAAATAGTACACTCATTTGAGTAGTGGAAAAGGGGTAGGATTAAATAAGTGTATACTTCTTCCTACTCCTTTTCGAACATGCAGATTGAGTTGTTTTTCTTTTTTGTTATTGTTTGTTGTATTCATTGCATGTTCGAAATAAAGACTTCAAATCAAATCAAATCAAATCAAATCAATTTGCTTAGATTTTTCAGGTCTGGTCAATTTGAGCATGGTGTTATTCACAGTCAAAGATTAAAAAAAATTTATTGATATTCTCATTTGGTTCATTACAATTTACTCAAAATAAAATGTTCATTCAATCAATCACCGCGCAGATTGATTGATTGAATGAAAATGTTATTAACAGATTGCAGAATGGGTACAATACAGTACGGCTCAATACACACAATTGTTAAGGGAATGCAGACCAGAGAAAGACTTTCGTCTTGTTTACATTTTCAATTCATAATGAATTGTAAGTAAGGGTGCAACTTGCACCGTGCAATCCATTCTTTGTGGATCTACTGTAGCCCACAGTATTTCTGACACTGGGAATACATTCCCTGAGATTCATAGATGTCCCTAGAATCAGATACCAAGAACATGCAAATGGACCATATTAAAAAAAAATCTGTAAATGTGTATTCTACATTCCTATGGAATGGATGAGATACAAAAAAAAATTATTATAAAAAAAATAAAAAAATTGTAATTAATTTTGAGTTAATTTTCATAACGCGATTATTTGCTGTGTAATTAATTAATCTAATTAACGCGATAAACTGACAGCCCTAATATATATATATCTTATATATATATATCTTCCATGCAGATGTTGACAGTTTTCCATTGGGGACACAATTTGCAGTTGAAAAAAGGTCTTAAATTACAATAATATCGTAATATTACAATATCATGACTCTAGTATTGCGATAATATAATATAATATTATATAATATAATATGGTGATTCCCCCCATAATAATGTAATTTCAGCGGGCAAGAGAAGACAATAAAACAGTAATACTTTCATTAATAGTTAATAGTACATTTTTATATGGGATGGTATTTCCTCCTGGCTCTAAAAGAGACATATCTCTTCTTTCTTTCTCAGAATGAGATGACTCATCCATTGGTTAATATTTATTTTATTCCCTGCCAATTATTCCCTGTCCAAGCTAAAAGGAGAGAGGGCATTTCAAGTACACCAAATTGCCAAAAAAGCACAAGATCGAGTTCCCTAAATGAGCCTATACGATTTAACAAGGCAGTGCCTCAATTAGGGTTTAACCCTTTCACTACCACACTACAGCAGGTTAACCTTTCACTACCACACCATCTGTAGTGTGGTAGTGGAAGGGTTAACCTTCTGTAGTGTAGTAGTGAAAAGGTTAACCATTTGTAGTGTGGTAGTGAAAGGGTTAACCCTTTGTAGTGTGGTTGTGAAAGGGTTAACCTTCTGTAGTGTGGTAGTGAAAGGGTTAACCCGTTGTAGTGTGGTTGTGAAAGGGTTAACTTTATGCAGTGTGGTAATGAAAGGGTTAACCCTTTGTAGTGTGGTAGTTAAAGGGGAACAATGGGCAATTTTCCTGAAATGTATATTGTTTAGGGGGTACATCATGGTCTGCACTGTACTCATGCCTGCGCATTCACTGAGAATGTGCCTCGAACCCTTTTGGGGAGAGTGTCATCAAAGTAATCTCGCCAAGCAGCTCAACAAGGAAATGAGTAGAGCGCGAAATTACAACTTAAAACACATATTCAATAATAGGCAGAGCACCATTTTCTGGAAGATGAAAAGCTTCTAACCTAGGGCAGGTATATCTTAAATTTCTCAGTGTTAATTTTCCAGTGTCCATTGATTTTGTGAGCCTTACTGCTCACTGGTAAGCATGACTTCCAAATCTAACTTGTGAACAAAAAGTTAAAGGGCGAAATTGACCAGAACACCACTTGTCTGATCCAACCACACAGCCCTTTGTCTGCGCCGTTCACGCTTTCCAGAGAGTAAGCTCACAAATTGGCTACAGGAAAACGACCAAACTCAGAAATGTAGGTTATACCTGTCCTACCTTACAAGTGTTTCCTCTTCCAGAAAATGCTAGTCAGCCTGTTATTGCATCTGTATTTAAAGTTTAAATGTTGCTGTGATTTCACGCTCCATTCATTTCCTCGTTGATCACGCTCTCCCCAAAAGGGTTTGAAGCGTGTTCTCAATGAGGCTTTTTTCTAACATGTTGTAGTAAATAATATAGGTTTTCCAAAAAGGACAGTTATTCCCCTTTAATAGTGGTGGAAAACTATTTAAATAACATTTATAACCACTGTTAAAGGACACCAGTCTTTAAAGAGTGCAATTTAACAGTATGCCCTTTTTAAAGTATCTGCTCCCCTAGCTTGATCATAGCTAAGTAGGTATTTTGTCATGGGTACCTTGTGCTGTGGAAGGGAAGAACAGACTCTCAGCTCCCAGGTGGTTACATGAAGCGGCGTCGAGGTGAGAGTGGGAGAGACAAATGGAAGTGCATGGTGTATAAAAAAAACTAAAACAAAGCATTGCCATGTTGTGTTTGGAGAATTCATTTGCTCAGAATAACGCCTTGAATCACAGCTAGAACCAGTCACTACAGTGCACCCTCCCAGAATCACTCCTTAAAACATGGACTATTAAGACGGACTTTCAATTTGTAATTGTATTTGTATTATTTGTAATAATAAAAGACAAGAATGACCCTATGCTCTACTCTGAATGCTTCTCAAGCAAGAGTGAAGGTTGCGTTTGTCAGATGGTGTGATGCGGCCTTCCTCCAACTAAATATCATAAAAACCAAGGACATGATTCTAGCATCGACTTTGTAGAACAATATAAATATCCTGGAACACTGACTGTCATTGACAATAATGTGACATTTTATGCTAATGTGAGAAGGGACAGCAGCGTTTGTACTTCCCTTTGTACTTAATGTAGATAGGGAAGTCATGTAATTGTTTTGCAAGTCGTCTATTCAATATGTTCTAACTTTTTCTATGACTGCTTGGTACGTTAACCTGAACATCAGAGATTAAAAGAAACACCTGAGAACTACTGTGAAAGTGGCTGGTGAGGTAATTGATGTCCCACAGGCTCCCCTGTCTGTCTCCTCTATCTTTGACCAGCAAGTTCTCCATAAGGCCAGGTCTATTGGACAGTTTAGACCACCCCCTTCACTGAATTAGAGACTCTATCCTCAGGTCATACATTTAGAGAACCCCGGTTTAAAGGAACTATCTTATAAATTGCCTTTTCCAGTGTTTAGTATTGTTTTCTAGCAATGTGGGGTTGTACCAACACTGTATGTATCTCAAATTCTCATTTTGGCGGATTGCTCCAGTTCATACAAGACAAGATCCTCCCCCACTGAACCAAGCCATTCTGATTTGACTGGTTCGCTGACGTGAATTAGGCACTGATCTGCATATCTCAGCTCCTTCTGTGGTTGTAGCCACTAGCCACCAGAGAAGGCTCTGGTAGCCACCGCCCACAATCAACAATTCGAGGAAGTTAGTGTAACATTGACGTTATGACCAAAACGGGCAAGCAGCGAATACATCCTTGCACTCATTTCCTAATGATATCGTACTCCACAAGCTTTTGCAAAGACGAAGGACTTTATAATGCTGCAGTGATTTCCTGGCTGTTGCTAAAGAAGGGAGCTAGCCTGTACCAAGTCTTCGGGACTGAAAGAAAGTATCTAATCAGTAAGTAGACTTGTATTCAGCTTACAGCTTCGAAACTCCACTTATTTAGTTTTACAATGTCAAAGCCTTTTAAATATAATCAAAACGTTCCCGCATTTCTGTCCGCTTTATCGTTTTATGACAGAAATCTGATAGTGTATGTATGCGCGTTCACACGAGGGGGAGTCGGATTCTGGCAGGGAGTCCGAATTCGGCACAACACCGGCCGAGGAGGTAACATTATTTGTCGCAGAGTTGAGAGCTCCCCAGACTACTGCTGGGCGATCGCCTACAATGGCGATCGCCTAGAGCGAACTATTGAATATTATTATGAAGAGGAAGAGGACAAACAGTGATGATCCATCCATAACATAAGGTGCGTTTTCACCAGACTATGTTGGATTCTAGTATTTTCAAACAGGCTGTTTGGATGTAAGTTCCTGGATGTAACGTTGGTTGGTGACTGTCACTCAAAGCGATTTGCGAGTATGGGCGGAGCCCAGCCAATCTTGAAGTGGAAAAATGCTGCTTTAGAGTACTTGATTAGAAATACAAAACAATGCATTTAAAAAAAAATAAAAAACGTACAGATGTGTTCCATAGACTCATAGGAATTGTGTAAAATTGCCCAAATAGTGAAAGAAATAGTAAGATAGTTCCCCTTTAACACTTTCACTGCCTTTTTACCTCCTTGAATGCCCAGCACCACTTCAATGTTAACGTTAATATTGCCTAATCTATGTTTTAAAGTATGGCTATGTGTCTAATCTGCCCGTCGCTTATCAAAGACTCATTTTCCAGTCAACATTGCCGTAGCAGATTGTTTTTTTATCGCTTCATTTCCGTTTTCTAGCATTTTGAAAAGCACTTGTTTTCATGGAAAAATTAAGACATTCCATGATAATCACCCTTTACTGGAATATTCTAGAACGCTGTCATTTTTCGGCCTATTTATGAATCGTTTTTCAAATAAACGCTAGATTATCGATAGTGTGTACGCATGCACGCTCTGGCCACCAGCTGAAAATCTATTCTCCTATTTCTTGACCGCTCGCACAGTCAATCAGCCATATCACATAATCACATAAAAGCTTATATCTCCGTGAAAACTAGTCTGATTATCCTAAGACTGGTAACATAGATTCCTCCTTAGATCAGATGGTATCCAAATGGATTATTCCAATTCCTGATCGCCATTCGAAAAAATCGATCCTTTTATTGATTCACCATGTATACTGTAAAAACACATAATCCCCGCTGCTCTGAGGCTCACTAGTGGAGCTGATCGACCCCGGCTGCGTGAGTGAGAAGTAAAATGTGGAGTCAGGGATTTTTTTTCTCATTAATTTTCATTGAGTTCAATCCAAAAGGGTGAATTACCATCTGGGAGACGATAGGGGGCGCTTTTTTCACATCTGAGCGCCTGGAGTGGCTGAATTTCCAACGGTAGACTCGGTTGATGAAATATGATTTCAGATCTCTAATAAATAAAAAAAAAAGAGAAAATACGAGAATTCTCGTGAGTGGGCATTCAACCCGCGGGGGGTAAACCCGAGAAAATCTCGGGTTGGGCAATCAAAGTGTTAAGTGCAATAGGAGTAAAAACTCCTTAGTTCCCTGTGCAATTACCCTGCTCAATTTGCACATGTAATCTAGCACTTTGAATAGTGTTCCCTGTGCAATAACCCTGCTCAATATAACTGAACTAAACTAAACTAAACTAAACTAAACTAAACTAAACTAAACTAAACTAAACTAAACTGAACTGAACTGAACTGAACTGAACTGAACTGAACAAGCCTGTTTTTCAACCCTTCTCTTTGTATGTCAAAGAATGTTTTTATCCACAACAAAGAGATGAACAGTTTGAGTTCAGGCTTTGTTAGAAAGAGTCGTTCGCACAAATCCATATGACGAGGTGTGAGTACTGCCCCTCGCGATCGAGCTGGGAAGTGTGTGTGTGCGCGTGTGTATATATTCAGCTATGTGTGCATGCTTATTTGTGTGACGTGTTTTTGGGTGTGCGCATTGTGTTTAGTTTTGTGTGGTTCACCCATCAAAGCTCCCTCCCTCTGCTCCGATCGACGTGCTCATCAGACTGAGGGGTCAGGTCGCTTGGCTGAGGTTTGATGTCGGCTACCAGACGGAAGCCGGCTAATCCAGCCCACAGCTCTTTCTTCGTGGGGCCCAAATTGCCAATGCAGAGCATATTGATTAGTTGTGCCTTTGAGGCGTCCTCCAGTATTCATGTCCTGGTGTGGACCCACGCACCTTTAATGTCTACCTCCACTCCCAATCCACGATTTGATCCACTTTATGGTGGGAATGTTTGATAAAGCAAAGAAGAAGAAAAAAGGTAAGGAAAGCCCAGGTGTGTCTGGCCGATAACTCACATCTGAAGCTATTGGTTCCTGGACATTTCCTGATGTTAAAAGTTCACCTTTTATTTTGTCTCCCTGTGTGTGTGTGTGTGTGGTGTGTGTGTGTGTGTGTGTGTGTGTGTGTGTGTGTGTGTGTGTGTGTGTCTGTGTGGGGCGACAGACAGGGAGGTAGAGCAATCATCTGGTAATCAAAGGTTTCCGGTTAGATTCTGGCTCCTCCTGGCAGTGTGTCGAAGTGTCGTTGAGCAAGTCATTTAACCCCTAACATCTCTCGCTGAGCAGGCTGGCACCTTGCATGTGAGTGAATGGGTGAATGTGAGGCATAAGTTGTAAAGTGCAGTCCATTAACCACTTTTTGTGTTTGTATTGTCTCTCTCTCTCTCTCTCTCTCTCTCTCTCTCTCTCTCTCTCTCTCTCTCTCTCTCTCTCTCTCTCTCTCTCTCTATCTCTCTCTCTCTCTCTCTCCCTCTCTCTCTCTCTCTCTCTGTGTACCAGTCCAACCTGACGAAGCAACAGAATGGCTTCATGATCACCCTGAAGACCCTGGAGGACGACCTGCTGTCCCGTCTGTCCTCCGCCTCTGGGAACTTCCTGGGAGACACAGAGCTAGTGGAGAACCTGGAGACCACCAAACGCACCGCCGCAGAGATAGAGGAGAAGGTCCTGCTCTCTCTCTCTACCTCTCATCATCATTCATTGTCATTCTCTGTCATTCTCTCTCTATTTTTCTCTCTATATATCTCTACCTCTCTCAGTCTCTGTCATTCTCTCTCTCTCTCTACCTCTCTCAGTCGCTGTCATTCTCTCTCCTCTCTCTACCTCTCTCAGTCTCTGTCATTCTCTCTCCTCTCTACCTCTCTCAGTCTCTGTCATTCTCTCTCCTCTCTCTACCTCTCTCAGTCTCTGTCATTCTCTCTCCTCTCTCTACCTCTCTCAGTCTCTGTCATTCTCTCTCTACCTCTCAGTCTCTGTCTCTCTCTCCCTCTCTCTCTCTTTCTCTCTCTATCTCTCTCTCTCTAGCTATCTCACTGTCTCTCTCCTCTCTCCTTTATCTTCCTTTCTTGTCTTTCATCTATCTGTCTCACTCTCTCCTCTGTCCATCTCTTTCTTTATTCTCTCTCCTCTCTCACCCCCCCCCCCCTCTCACTTTCTCTCTTTCTCCCTATCTTCTTATCTTTTTCTCCATCTGTCTGCACCATCCCCTGTCTCTTTCTTTATTATGATGTATTCCCTCTCTCTTTCTTTCCTCCTCTCTTTGCGTCTCTTTCGACTTGTTCCAATTTGGTCAACAAATCACATCAGCTTGCTGTCAACCAAAATATTGCTTCTCTACCAAGAGAGCGGGGGAAGGGGCAGTGGGGGGTTGAGGATGTCATATATGTCTCTCTACTTTGTACAATACAGAGTGTAAGTCTGCTCTCCATCAACTCCGAGGTGAGTGGTGGCAGAGTGCTAACACGGATCCTCAACTGTGGAGCATAATTGCGCTGGCATTTCTTTTTTCCCTGCGACATTATTGCCGAGAACATTTAGTTTTAAACCGGGAAATTGGTATTGTCTCCCATCTCTCAGCGGAGGAGAGGGCCTTTTATTGTTACTGCGCAACAATGTCATCATTAGTTGATTGATGGACCCTGTGTGTGTGTGTGTGTGTGTGTGTGTGTGTGTGTGTGTGTGTGTGTGTGTGTGTGTGTGTGTGTGTGTGTGTGTGTGTGTGTGTGTGTGTGTGTGTGTGTGTGTGTGTGTGTGTGTGTGTGTGTGTGTGTGTGTGTGTGTGTCAGTATGTGTGTCTGTGTGTGTCTGTGGGTGTACATTATGTGTGTGTAAGTGTCTCAGTGTGTGTCTGTGTGTGTCTGGGTGTACATTATGTGTGTGTGTGTCTCTCAGCATGTGTGTCTGTGTGTGTGTCTCATTAAGTGTGTCTGTGTGTGTGTGTCTGTGTGTGTGTGTGTGTGTATGTGTGTGTGTGTGTGTGTGTGTGTGTGTGTGTGTGTGTGTGTGTGTGTGTGTGTGTGTGTGTGTGTGTGTGTGTGTGTGTGTGTGTACATGCCTGTGTAACGGAGGTACCGCGAGTATATCCACAGTCACGATGGACTTCAAGTGTTGTGAAGTGACTGTGGATATTAGCGGTACCTCAAGTAAACTCAGTCCCCAGAGGCATCCAGACCCATTATTTAGGGGTGAATTCACCTCTTGGTATAGTGGTCTGTGATGCCGCCCGCGACGCGGGAGACCGGGGTTCAACTCCCACTCGGGGGAATCCCTTAACAGCGGTCGAATCTGAAACACAACGCAGAGCAATACGAGACAGGCTACACCTGCACGTCCATCAGCTTACTGTACTGTATTACATGTGACTCTATGTGCTGCTCGGCCCGCTCTGCTCCCACAGGTGAAGGAAGCCAAGGTGACGGAGGCCAACATCAACGAGGCGAGGGAGCACTACCGACCCGCTGCGGCCCGGGCCTCCTTACTGTACTTCATAATGAACGACCTCAATAAAATCCACTCCATGTACCAGTTCTCTCTCAAGGTACTGTAGCCTCTATTGACCCGTCATGCCCCCCCCTCCCCCTCTAGTGAGATGCCTCTTTACACGCCCCTCCCCTCCCCTCCTCTATTCCCTTCCATTTGCTCTCTGTGTTTTATGCTCTTTGCCCTCCATTTTATTGTGTTTGTGGTTCCCTAACGTGGTTATGTAGAGCATAATATCTTTCATATTGTCACCTGGGCCATTGCTGAGAGGGGGGAGGGGTGAGGTGTTTGTGTGTGTGTGTGTGTGTGGGGGGGGGGGGGGGGGGGGGGGAGTGCTGGCTGAGATATGGTTTGCAATCACGCAGCGCTCCACGGGTACCGGCTAGCGCCTCCCTGGCCGCAACTCATTCGCGGAAATAATCAAATGAAAACGTGCTTGCAGTGTGTGTGTGCATACTTTTGACCCTCTGAATGGAATGAAATACATTTTAATACACACTCTTCACGCACCACTCTGCAGGGCGAGAGTAATGTCTCGTTCTAAAAGAGAATGAATAGAACTTGCTTTGTTTGCACTAAGTTAATACTTATGTTGCCTATATTTTTCAGTCAGTTCGGTCTTTGTGTGCCAAACATTATTAAAGGTAAACCTTTTTTTTTACCAAATAAATTAGAAGCATGTTTAAATCAGCAATGCCTCCCCTCTTGCTGTACCAAAATATCTCCTAGCTCTAACCAGGCACGTGTGCACAGTCCAAGGGGTGCTTGAGCACCTGCCTTTTTGAGCCTCATAATTTTTTTTACCGTTACGCATATAGACTGCCCTTCCAACTGAAAAATGTCAGGATAGAATCAAAATATTAGGTAAAGAGAGAGATGCCCCATATTCCATTGCAGTTTGCACGGCCTCCTCAGCGTGCCTCTCCGCGGACCTATATATTTTATGCATAGCGTGGGTGGTGATGATGATGATGATGATAGAAACCGCTGTGGCGCATACAGTTGAATGCTGTTATTACACTCATTGAGGGACATGAAGAAGTCAAGTCCAATGGGATTTGGGAATCTCAAATACAAATCAGGATTGGAATAAAAAATGCATTTATATTAAACAATACAGAATATACAGCACTTCTTGGGGTCTGTAGGGTAAGCACTTATTCCCTCCCCCCTGAACATTTATGGAGATGTATGGGCCTTTTAAGTCAGTGATAAAAGTGTCTTTCAAGGATAAGTGAGCTCCTGCACTGATTATTATAGTTCAATATTCAATATCACCAAAAAAAACCAAAAAGCATAAAAAGCCCCCCCCCCCCCCCCCCCAAAAGGGCCCTTAAAAATCGGGCTTGCGCGCCAAACTCGCTCGGTTAAAACACACACAGATATAGTGCCCTTTTCAGCCTTTGAGCACCTGCCCCTCTAAAGTCCTGTGCACGTCCCTGGCTCTAACCGTCACTATCAAAATAATGTGCCTGATGTCAAATGGCCTCATTCTTTCAGTTTTTGCATGACTACGTCCTTGAGAATAACTGAAAAGTTGGATTATTTTTAGGCTATATATCTTATGTTGATGTATGGTATTTTTGGAGTGTTACATTTCTTTTAACAGTAAACCTAAAACCGTGATACGAACCGAACCGTCGATTTTGTGAACCGTTCCACCCCTGGTAGGAACTGAGCGGTGTGAGGACTGCACTGTTTCTTACTTGTCAGGTTTGTGTGTTCTAAGATTGCTTTTGAGAGGCTGCTGGCTAGATATTGACCTGCATAGTGGAACCAGAATCCCAGCATCCCTTCTGGATCTCAGATGCTGAGATGTCGCCATGTGATCTCTCTCCCAGGCATTCAGTGTGGTGTTCGAGAAGGCGTTGCTGAAGGCCCTGCCAGACGAGGTTTTGAAGCAGAGGGTGTCCAACCTAATTGACAACATCACCTCCTCGGTGTTCCAGTACACCACCAGAGGCCTGTTTGAGTGTGACAAGCTCACCTACATCGCTCAGCTCGCCTTCCAGGTAGGGCGAGAGAACCAATTTAACCTCTTGAGACCGGGTAAGACAAGCCGACTTATTCGAGGCTTTCGGAGGCTGTAGTGGGCTCAATGTTAAAGGTATAGGAAAGGTGTCATATAGTGGTCAGAGTCAGAGAGTCAGAGATTTTATTTGCCATGTATGGACGAATCCACATTGGAATACATGTACAGAGCAAACACTGTGTGTCTACAACTAATCCAATACAGGAGCAGAGTAGAAACAGTACAGATATTTTTTTATTTTTAAACACAGACCGTATAAAAGGACAAACGCTAAAGTTGATATCAAGATCCCCTAAAGTGCATATCATAGTAAAGTGCATACAGCACTTCCACAACCTGACTAATAACACATTACAAAATAGGATCATATACAAATCTAGCCTTTGGAGTTATTCAGGCTGCGCACAACACTGGGGAAGAAACACTTAGTAAACCCAGAGGTAGAGCATGTGATATATCATCATATCATATGAGTCCAGAGACCTTGAGGAATCTGGAGATACCAACGGTGTCATGCTACCTTACCTGAAAAGGTGGTTATTACTGCTCCAAAATGTAGAAAGATTTTGTGGTAAATAATTGACATGGCCAAGATATGGCCATATCTTGACCTTTCACCTCAAGGTACCTGGATGCCAGCAGACTCAATGGAACAACAAGAGATGCAGTTCTTTGCATGGACTACAAAGATTAAATCATCTTTTGAAATGTTTTTCTTTTTGCATATTTCTGCATAGACTCTTGTTTATCCAAAGAGTCCAACTGCATTCATGGGTGAGGTGGGGAATTACAGTAGGTGTAAATATCAACTAAATATAATAAAAACCAAGGACTTGGCCATCATTCTAGCATCGACTTTGTAGAACAATATAAATATCCTGGAACACTGACATTTTGTCATTGACAATGACGTGACATTTTATTCAAATTCTGATCTGTGAGAAGGGAGTTCCTGCTGTACTTGTCTTACAGAACTTGTAAGTTGCTTTGGATAAAAGCTTCAGCTAAATGACAAAATGTAAATGTAATGTAAATGTGCTGTGATTGAGGCTATACGGTCCTCACAAAATAAGAATCTTACACAGTGTACCTTTGGTGGCCTTCATGATGAAATCGGAGCAAAAGTTTATGTAATAATAATAATAATATGTATTTTCCATTTCTTCTGATAACCAGATTTTGCTGATGAATAAAGAGATCAACCCGGTGGAGCTGGACTTCCTCCTGAGGTACCCGGTCCAACTGGGCCTGACGACACCGGTGGACTTCCTCTCCGACCACTCCTGGGGCGGGATCAAGGTGAGATCACAGGAAGACATGGAAACCGCCTTTAACGTTTCAGCCTGGCAGTTCTACAAGGGGGTAGATACAAGATGGACATTGTTATTAATATTATTTATTTTCTTTACAAAGATATTGGATATTGTATTGAGACCGTGAAGTGCAAATGGGTTTCCACTAGATCCAATTGTTTCTTCCGGTTTCATTCACTCTGACAGCCCAATCCCACCGAACGCAGGACACAGGCGTGAGGCGGGCGGGTGGGAAGCTAATTTTTTTGCTTGGGTTGGATTCAGAGGCGTGCGCCACGAGCATTTTCACAGAAATACACTCAATATCTGCATTATTACCACACATATAGATGTTGTTCAACCAGCTAATGTGTCTGTATCTTTCCCAATACAAATAAACCATACTATACTTTTTCAGGAGTACAGTCACACTGATTTCATCATTCTAAAATTAATTCCAACATTTAATTAATTAGATAATATCTGGTTATACATGCAAAATGGACAATAGAACACTGGAACTGGAAATCTTAAAAAAAAATCAGCTGCTCCGATGTAAATGTGCCTTCCTCCGTGCGCTTTCGCCCGCTCTGAAGTCGGACTGGACGGACTGTGGATGGCCACGCGCGCTGTTCTCGCACGAAACCCGCGCATGCTTGCTCCCTGCGCCTGGTGGGGTCTCGGGGTGAGAAGCTCCATCCTAAACTCAAGGCAGGTTTACCATTCCATTCTAGAATAGGAAGAAAATACAGGGGATAGACTTTAGATGCTTGACATGCGTGATGTAACATAAAATGTACATTTTTTGTATACATATTTCTATTTGAACTTTTCATATATATTTTTTCCCCAAGATAAAACACACATCCAACAATAATTTAATAAAAAGAAAATAATAAACAACTGAAAAGAAAACCCAGAAAGGAAAGAAAAAAACAACACAAATCAGCAGCTACACATTATGATGGTGGGGCGCACCACTTTTATATACTGTATATTTTTTTGTTTTTGTTTTTGTTTAAATAAGAGTTAAATATCTCTACATTCTGACAGCCATCACTGATATAGAGTCTTTGGTCAGTAACATGGGTCTCCCAGTCCCTCCGCTCTGCAGTAAAACACAAAATACATTTCCTGGTATCCCTTCCCACTTTATCCAATAAGGAGAGAGAACCCTTGATTGCTAAGCCAAATGTGCTTACTGCACTGGCAGATTATTTTACTTGTTCCAAGCACATATTTGAAGATTTGTTATAATTTTTTATGTTTGCAGTGTGGAGTGCTCTCCTGATTGAATAAAGTGGGAAGGGATACCAGAACATTTATTTTGTGTTAACTGCAGAGTGCAGGGACTGGGAGACCACTCTATATCAGTGATGGCTGTCAGAATGTAGAGCTATTATTTTAACATGTAGACCACTTATTTTAACAAAGAAAAGACCACTTAGAGCACATTTAATATAGTCCATGAATTGACTCCACACCATGTCAAACTTGTCTGGTCACTTATTGTGAGTTTGATTTTCTCCAGCTTGAGATTCTGCATCACATCCAGCTCAGTAGATGAGGAGACTTCCAGTGAAGCAGGATCACACAGGAATCCTTTCTAATGTGTTTTCTCACTGCATAAAGATAGCTTTTTAAACTCTAGGTCAGTTTAAAAATAAATGCCATCTTGGGTACCCTTTCTTGTAAGTCGTAGGCTGGATATGAGGGATACATATTGTTATAGCCCTGCAGTTAAACATTAAAGATTCAGTACAATGAAAGTCTTGTTTTTCAATCTCAGCATTTTCTAAGAAAAGGTATGATGTAAAATTACCCAAAATGTTAGAACAGTTGTTGTGAAAATTATGACTAAAGCCCTTTGGTATCTATCCCCCTGGATATCAACAAAATCAAGCCATTTCAGATATCCAATCTACTTCCTTTGAAATAATGCATAATATACACAGGTTACCCTGATTGGCCCATCAGTCTGTCAGGATATCAGCTAGCTAGCCCACATACAAGTAATGAAACTAGTGTGCTGCAATGTAGTTAATTTTAGTTGTTCAAAAACATCCACAGCAACTGTGACAATTTATGTATGACCTGCTAGTGCAAGTTAACCAATGTTAATCTCCCATAGCAACCGATCATACAGGACTGTTTACATTTGAAAGCTTCATGTATTATGATACTAACTTGACATCTCCTTTCATTGAACAGAAGGCTGTGCCCCCTCAACATACTGAGAGTTGGCTGTGCTCATAGCAAATAAAATTAAGCTATAAACCTATAAAGCTAAATTGTTTATAAAAATCCACAATAGGCAGTGTATGACTGAATTATCATCAAACATCATTGTACTGAATCTCAATAGAAGGATAAACACCTTGAGATTAATCATCTCGTTTTCAAGGGGATCCTTAATGCAAATACAGAAAAATACAATAAATAAGCGAAACAACACACACACAGACGAAAGCTGAGTGAGTACCCTTACAAAGCTATATACGTTTACATACACCTACGCAATTTTTTCCATATCTCAAGTATAATTAGAAGCAGGAGCAGGTTGTTTGAAGATAAGTAGAAAGAGACGCCTCAAAGAGATGAAAGTAGGTAATAGATCTAAGTGAACTGGGCAGGTTGTTCCAATCAGACGGAGCTTTACATTTAAAGGTGCGTCGCCAAATTTCTTTAGAAACTCTAGGAACGAAGGAAAAAAGGATCCTCTGTGCGCCGTAGACTGTGCCATGACTTGTCATTTGTCAGACGCAGGAGTGAAATCCCCCTGTGGTTATTTGAGCACGATAGCCCGGTTTGCCCCGTGTAGAGAGAGAGGATGTTAAGGTAACGTGCGCAGAACTCACCCAGCAACAATAAACCAATTAAAGCAAAAAATACGGCATGAAATTCAGAGAGCATCGTCAAACAGTGGTTCTTCCGTTTCGGCGTACTCTCTCTGGAGTACACTCTCTGTCTGGGAGCAAACCACTGTCCAGGGCCTCCGTGGTCTAGACTCCAACGGGCAGAGGGTGCTAGAATTAAGTTGTGTGTGTGTGTGTGTGTGTGTGTGTGTGTGTGTGTGTGTGTGTGTGTGTGTGTGTGTGTGTGTGTGTGTGTGTGTGTGTGTGTGTGTGTGTGTGTGTGTGTGTGTGTGTGTGTGTGTGTGTGTGTGTGTGTGTGTGTGTGTGTGTGTGTGTGTGTGTGTGTGTGTGTGTGTGTGTGTGTGTGTGTGTGTGTGTGTGTGTGTGTGTGTGTGTGTGTGTGTGTGTGTGTGTGTGTGTGTGTGTGTGTGTGTGTGTGTGCGCGCGCATGCAGGATGTAGCACTGGGAGCAGATGTCTGGTAAGGCACCCCTGGTGGATGTCAACCAGCAGAGGTTCCCCCCACATGTCAGATCAGTTTAGCGGCAAACTAAACCCTAATGGCAGCAGGGTTCTTCTGCTCCCCCGCGATATTAACTTAAAACCCCCCTCTGGAAAAAAGGTACGGGACCGGCCTCTCTCTCTCTCTTCGTCGCCGCGCTCCACCTAGGATGTCTAAAGGTCCCGAGGATCAAATGCTGTCACTTGATTCCTTATCGCAGTCGGAAAGATAATCACTCGGAAAGCTTTAAAGCGGGATACGATTTGGCGATTGCCTGGCCCGGTTTGATGATATTAGCGTGAGCGAGGGTCCCAGGGGAGCCGAGTGTGTTCTCCTCCGACTGGGTCTGAGAGACTGCCAGCTGCCTGTGGTAATTAACCAAGCCCAGGAGCAGGGAGGGACTAGGAGCCGTGCCGGTCCCTCTCACCATCCCTGCGCTCCTTCTCCCTGGCTGTGGTGGGGGTTGGACGGTTATAGAGAAACGCTTTGTTGTTTGTCTCCTTCCCGTGATATCTGTTGTGAGGGTTTTATAGGGATAAATGTTCTCTCTCTCCCTCTCTTTCTCTCTATATCTCTTTGCGTGTCTCTCTTTCTATCTCTTTATATATATCCCTCTTTCTGTCGCTCTCTTTCTATCTCTCTAGTGTCTTTTGCAACATACTCCCCACAAGACCTTGTGTGTCTGTAAGAGAGAGAGAGAGAGAGAGAGAGAGAGAGAGAGAGAGAGAGAGAGAGAGAGAGAGAGAGAGAGAGAGAGAGAGAGAGAGAGAGAGAGAGAGAGAGAGAGAATTAATGTGTGTGTGACTGTGTTTTTCCGTATAGAGCTGTCCCCGAAGCCTGTTTTTGGGCTTCGAACTTCGTCAGGGTTTTTCGAACGTATGTTCGAACTTTAGTTTTTAATTACAAAAAAGATATATATATTTAATATCCTCAAACTAAATCCTCTATTTGAATAAAGTGATTAATCTGATTAAATTAGTATTTAAATTTTTTTTTATAAACTTTCTTTAATGAATATAACTCATCAGTTTCGTCAACATAAATAATCCAATAAGGGCAGTGATGATGGAGCCAAGCGGATGCAGATAGGCTACATCATTTATGATAAATGTTTTATAAAAGAATTTATGACAAGTCATATACTATAATAGTATAATACTATAATATTAGTGTAGCCTAATCTTTATCTGCAACTGTGAAGAAAACCCCCATTGGTTTAAACTAGGGATGTCCGATATTATCGGCCGACCGATATTGGCAGTAAAATGTGATATCGGAAAATATCGGTATCGGTAAAAAAAAAGAAAAGAAAAAATTACATGTATTTAACCTTTATTTACCCAGGCAAGCAAGTAAGAACCAATTCTTATTTTATTTATTGTCAAAAGTATGCATGTTGGTTTAATTCAACAACAAGAGATATGTAATGTTAATTTTTACTTTTTTAATGATCATATTTTGCACAGATAATGCTTACATTTAGAAAGCCTTTTGAATGCATCCAGTGAAATTATTAGTTACCTGAAATTATTCCGTTTTTTTTGGGGGAAACCCTGCATATATCGGTATCGGTTGATATCGGTATCGGTATCGGAATTAAGAGTTGGACAATATCGGAATATTTTTTATCGGTAAAAAAGCCAATATCGAGCATCCCTAGTTTAAACAGAATGAATAGACACATACAAATAATATATAATTATTTATTTTTTTATAATAATTTTTTTATAAAAAATAAAAAATTCGAATTGTTGACAGAATCCGGCTATAGGGCGACAATAATGTGGTCAAGAGGCATGGTTTCTATCTTTAGCCTTTAACTGGCGTGGTTTATTTATTCACATGGCAGAGCAGCAGTTCTATAGTTCTCCTCTCACTGAGAGGCTGGGGGTAAAGAGAAAGAGTGGGAGGAGACATCTATATTTATACTCGCCACCTGGTGGTGTTCCTGAGTGGCTCCGCCTAGAGCGCCCTCTAGTGGAAACAGTTATATATGCAGTTAGACAGTTACTAACAATCCTACACAGAGCCTCTGACTTCAACACTGCCACTTAGGGTTTGTATTAGCATACTGGATAACTTCTTTGAAAAACATTTTACAAAGGAAATAATATAATCCGAAACATCAACATGACTGTCAATATTTACACATTAAACATGACCCTTGCAAATCCCTTCCATTTTAATTTGGAACAGGTTTCCTCATAGTGTCTGCTACCCTGTCGTCCGTTGGACAGTAAACCAGTCTCATTCTTTCTTCTCTGATGACAGATCTGATGAGATGATATTTTCTATATTGACATGTTCACATCTATGTTGACACACTGGGTTCCTACTAGCAATCACAATGGTTCCCTGGTTGCCCTCATAAACAACAGCCTTCATATATACACAGTGTCCATCATTTTTAAATGATGTTGACAGAACACCCCTCATCTTCAAAAAAAACACAATTATTTGGTATAGAGGATACATTCCAATTAACTATTACATATTAAGCAATATACTCATAATCTTATCTCCATCACTTCTAGCAGTTGTTCTGGATAAATACACTCCTGTATGGTCATAGCTAGAACCATATATATTCGGCTTCACAAGTTGATAGTGCCACTGAGGGCTGCTTCTTTGTTTTCCACGAAACCAGTGAGCGGTCTGTGTTCAAACTCACACAATATCCTGTGGTACTCCTTCTACATGTGGTGTCAGCTGCCCAGTCTGCATCACTGTGGGCTTTAAGTCCTAGACCCTCGCTGCTCTTTCTGAAACACAGTTGTTTATCTGCTGTACCTTTAAGATAACAAAAGACATGTTTGGCTGTAATCCAAATGCTCCTCTGTGGGGTCAGCAAAATGCTGTGACAGTCTACTCACTACAAACCATCGGTCAGGGCGGGTACACATTGTTAAATAAATGAGGCTACCCACAGCTTCTCTGTACATTTTTACATCTGTCAGTTTCTGAGCATCCTCCTGATAGTCTAGTTTTTGATCACATGGTGTTTCCCTTGATCTACATTCTTACATGTCTAAACGTTTCAGGGTCTTTCCCACATAGTTACATCATTGAGAACATGGTAAGTCATCCACCTCTGTACTTAAACATGGGATTAAACATAGGATCCATTTCAGTATTTAGACATGGACACCTCTGTACTTTAACATGGAATTAAACATAGGATCCATTTCAGTATTTAGACATGGACTCTTAATCAGGTATTTAAACCTGGATTCTATTCCTCCCGTATTTAAACCTAGAGTATCATCCTCCTGCATCTAAGCAGTGTAGCCACCCTCCTTCAGTATTTAAACATGGAGTACCCTCCTTCAGCATTTAAGCAATTAGTCACCCTCCTTCAGTATTTAAACATGGAGTACCTTCCTTCAGCAATTAAGCAGTTAGTCACCCTCCTTCAGTATTTAAACATTAGAGTACCCTCCTTCAGCATTTAAGCAATTTTCTACGAACCATACTTTGTATTTGTTGTGGCCTTCAATACCCTCCTGGATTGAATACACCCATTTCCCTCCCACTGTCTGTCTGCCCTCTGGTAACTTTCCGGGCATAGTCTGTCAGATACTTTGGGGGTTTGTGTTCCCTTGAGGGATACCTCCCACTGCTTGGGGCACTTGACGTCACCCTCGGGTGCTCCTCGTCATCGCCCTCTGGGGGTGGCTGACTGTCTGCCTGCACGACCGTACTAAGTACACTGGGCCGATGTGTCTCTGTTTCTACACACCTTACTCTGGAGTCCAGCTCTGGCTCCTCTGTCTGTGTCTCGCTCTCACATGTTGCCTTTGTGACAAACTTGACTAGCATGTGTTTCTGCACTCTCCCTTTACCGGGATGATAAACTAGGAAAGCGGGGCTTCCCTTGTCGTGCCCTACAAAAAGTCCTTTTACCCATCTGGACTCGGGCTTTCCCCTGTCCTGCAGGTACGCATAACACACTGATCCAAATTGGTGCATTCTGGCTAGATTACACTTCTTTCCTGTCAGTGCTGTATACGGGGTGGTGCCCGAGTGCTTATTAAAGCACCTGTTTCTGGTGTAAGCGGCTTCTTGCACCGCATAATGCCATAGGCTCTTAGGTAAGTTACTATCTACTAGCTTACACCTAGCCATTTCAAAAAGGGTGCGCCATTCCCTCTCTGCCACTCTGTTCTGGTGTGGGGGATATGGACGTGACGTCTCGTGTCTTATCTTGTACCTTCTCAACAGTGATTGGAAATCTCTGTTTGTGAACTCGGTTTCGTTGTCGGACCTCAAGCATCCTACGTTACCATAAGGGGATACGTCTGCCAGGAATTTCTCCGTGGCCTGGAGTGTGTCACTCTTTGCTTTGAGAAAGTAAACAAACACTGCCCCTGTGCACACATCTGCCCCTGTGCACACATCTGTAAAAGACTGTACATATCTAAAGCCTCCTATGGACTTGTTGCTTACTGGGCCGGCTAGGTCCGTGTCAACTAATGCAAGTGGTACCCTTACTTTTTCTGTGGGATTTCTGTATCTCGGTTGAGTAAACGTCCCCGTTTTGCACACTGCAAAATTTTTGTCAGGTCTACGCTTTTCACCTTCAATGTGCATGCCTTCTGTCACTGCTTGTAGTTTCAGTAAATCCTCGTAATTACAATGACCCATAATCTCGTGCCATGTCTGAATATCGTGACTGGCCGTCACGCTACACATATCATTATTATCATTACACTTGTCGTTGTCATTACACTCCGTTTGTAGATAATATATTCTCTGGTACATCTTTATGTCAAACCGTGTACCGTCAGGTTCTACAAGAACATTTTTACCTTTATCGAAGAATACCTTGGCACCGCTTGCAGTAGCAGCTATTACAGAGAATAGTCCTTGTGGGAACGATGGTACGTAGAGAGCGTTCTTTAACGTCACTGTACGCCGGCGCCCCCTACTGTCCGTGAGGCATACCTGTCCGTCTCCTCTCTCTTGCGCCAATCCATAGGTGCGCCTCCCGTCTGCCAGCTCCATGCTGTGCCTCTCCGGGTGGAAAGTGTCGTCAAAGTTCTTGAACCGACTCCTGTCGTTGATGACATGGGACGACGCACCTGTGTCCACGATCAGTCCCCTCCTCTGGGCCCGTTGCAGCTGGGCCGGTCTGGCGATGCATGCCGTCCACGCCCCTAAAGCGCAGTCTTCTTGTCCCGTTATTCTCCGGGCGCCGTCTCGATCCGTCTCACGTCGACCGTCGCCGCCATCGTGTCCGCTGCCATCACCCTGTCCACAGCCGTCATCTTGTCCGTAGCCGCCATCTTGTCCGTAGCCGCCATTTTGTCCGTGGCCGCCGTCTCGTCCATGGCCGTCATCTTGTCCATGCGCGTATCGCGCGCTCTGGTCGTGTTTCTTCATGCACGCTCTGTCTGTGTGCCCCGTGGATTTGCAGAAGCTATACCAGACAGTCTTTGTGCAGTCGCTTCTCCGATGGCCTTTCTCTCCGCATCGCCAACACGCCAGTTCCACCGTGGTCCTGGTCCTCTCCCTTGGCATCGCTCGGGCCTTTAGCACCCTCTCTCCCGCCTCCGCGGCGGCTGGGTGGGTATCTTCTGAGGCCTCGAAGTTTCTTAACTTGGCCTTGAACTGTCCCAGCGCCATGTCCGTTGAACCGTGTGTTACCAGGAGTGTGAACGGTTTGTACAGCTCCAGTAGTCCTCTCATCATCGCCATCATTAGCCCATCGCTTGGTGCTTCTCCGGCACTCCTCAATGGCGTTGTGATCTGCTCCGCTCTGTTGACGTATTTGGTCACAGTCTCGGTGTGCCCCTTCCTCAGGGCCGTTAGTGCTATGTAGAGGGCCTCGACTCGGGGTCTTCCTCGCCCGATGTAATGCTCTCTCAACACCTCCAGGTTTTCTCTGCCTTTGTCTTTAGTGTCGATAAATATCAGCCCCAAGCTGGTGTCGTCGAGCAGTGGCGCTAACTCACAGTAGGCGTCTGCGTTACGCTGGTCGTCCAGGGCTTGCTCTTCCGCCGTCAGGTCTCCCGTGGGGGCTGCCAGGATCGTCTCCTTCAGTCCCGCACCGTGCATGCAGCATAGCATGCGCTCTTCCCAGAGCTCGTAGTCCTCTGCTTTTCCATTGAATGAGGGCCATTTGCCCCTTCCCTTGTTTTCCATCCTCTTCGTTGGTGGTAGGCGTAGCTTTAGCTCTTGTTGGCCTAGCGTCGTGCCACGCGGTGCTCCCGGCGCCAACCTAGTCTATACTTTAGCTAAGCTTGCTACCCTTATTATTTCGCCCCGGCGTTATCTGGGCCCATAACCTGTTGACAGAATCCGGCTATAGGGCGACAATAATGTGGTCAAGAGGCATGGTTTCTATCTTTAGCCTTTAACTGGCGTGGTTTATTTATTCACATGGCAGAGCAGCAGTTCTATAGTTCTCCTCTCACTGAGAGGCTGGGGGTAAAGAGAAAGAGTGGGAGGAGACATCTATATTTATACTCGCCACCTGGTGGTGTTCCTGAGTGGCTCCGCCTAGAGCGCCCTCTAGTGGAAACAGTTATATATGCAGTTAGACAGTTACTAACAATCCTACACAGAGCCTCTGACTTCAACACGAATGTTGATTTAGAATTTGAACGACAACGTAACGAACGAAGGTCCGAACGCTTGGGCTCAGCCCTATCTCCGTATGAGTGCACCTACTTGAGACAGTGGCACAGCATGACACCACCAGCGCTGTGGATTGGTTGTGTGTGTGTGTGTGTGTGTGTGTGTGTGTGTGTGTGTGTGTGTGTGTGTGTGTGTGTGTGTGTGTGTGTGTGTGTGTGTGTGTGTGTGTGTGTGTGTGTGTGTGTGTGTGTGTGTGTGTGTGTGTGTGTGTGTGTGTGTGTGTGTGTGTGTGTGTGTTGCTGCTGCGAGCGCCACACTGGGGCACCGGGGCTGGAGGCGGCGCTGTGCCACACCTCTGTTCTCCAGAGATGAGATAAGAAGTCCTGTCAGATGGAGCGCCGCGGCGAGACGAGCCCCCGGCTGCTTCTGCAGACCGAGGCACATTCCAGACCCCCTGCCCCGGCTCTGAAGGAGATCATGTTTACTCAGCACTTTCTTGTTTGAATAATCATTATTCCTATCGGCATCGGGGGAAGATAAGCGTCCTCTCGTCCTCCTTGTGTGTGACTTTCCAACAACTTTTCTCCCTTTTGTGTCAATTCTTCTCCCCCCTCCTCTCGGTAAATACAGTAAGAGTGTTTCTCTTCCTCTGTTCATTATGAAAAGTTCCCAGACTTTTCTGCATGCGACTGGCGTAAAAGAAAGTAATAGCTTCTCACCCTTTTCACTTAACGGTAGGTCTTAGACAGAATAGTCTGATCATTCTGACTGGTTATAGTCTGGTTTATACTCTGTTTTTCTGTCCTTTTTTAAGTGTTCTATCTGACTCTATCTTTTACCCGTAACTCCCAGGCCCTGTCTTCCATGGAGCAGTTCCGGAATCTGGACAGAGACATCGAGGGCTCTGCGAAGCGCTGGAAGAAGTTTGTGGAGTCTGAATGTCCGGAGAAGGAGAAGTTCCCGCAGGAGTGCAAGAACAAGACGTCCATGCAGAGGCTGTGCATGATGAGGGCCATGAGGCCGGACCGCATGACCTACGCCGTCAGGTGAGAGGTCGCATCACCACTTGTCCTTTAACCCCCCGACCTGTGTCACCAGGCGACGTATCCTGATGGTGGCGATGCCTGTGCAGGTGAAAGGACAATAGGTTGAACAATTTAGCCCTTAACCTTACACTTTATATTGATGCTCATCATTAACCCCTCACTGTTATTGCCTTTGTTATTCAGGAGCAGCAATTACAGGGGGTTACAATCGATAAGCACTGTTTATTAAACAAGATGAGAAATCGACAAGAAAATGGTTTGTGCAGACATTCTGTGGCGTTCTCAATGTTTTGGGACTTTATATAACCCTCCAGTTTTCTGTATTACATTACTCTTTGAGGCTTGAGGCATCATGTTAAGACATATGTTATAAATTACAAACAAACCAATGATGAGGTTTAGATTGTCACTATAATGCAAGTTACTGTAGGAATGCCATCATAATTAACAATTGTCCATGTTGTGAAAAGGTACTGTATTTAGGAATATAAGCCTTGAAATAGGCTTACTCAACTCAAAGGTCTACCTGTTTTAATTGTGGTCCCTATCATATCGGATTGCAGTGACAATACTTACCGAAGTGATTTTGAAAATACAACTAGATGTTTTTGTTATGCATTGCTGGATGTGATTTTTTTTATCTAATTAGTGGTCGACCAATATGGATTTTTCAGTGGCCAATTGCTGATACTTTACAGAGCAGGGCGGGCTGATGGCCGATATAATGATAACCTTTTTGCTTTTTTTTTTTTTTTTTTTTGTCTTTTTCCCCCTCCATTTTCCTCCGATTTTTCTCCCATCCCAATGTTAGTCGTATGCCAATTCCCAGTCCCTTCCTGGTCGCTGCGCACTTACCCCCCACAGTCAGATCATCTGGGAGAGTGGAGGCTACCACGTGCTTCCTCCGACACACGTCCAGCCAATCACCGCTTCTTTTCACCTGGCAGCGCGGATTCTCATCGAGAGGGCGTAGCGTGTGGGAGGACCACACTATCCCCCTCGAGTCCTATCCGCGCTTAGCAGGCGCCCCGACCGAACTGTAGGAGTCGCTGTTTACAACGACCCGGACCCACCCCGCCAGCTTCTCCCACCCTCTAATACAGCCAATTGTATTAGTGCAGACGGCCAGCCAAGCTGGTGACAACCCCGGAGCTGTGAGCTGGATTCGAACAGGCGAATCCAGCTCACAGCTCCGGGGCTGGTGACGAACGCAATCTCCGCTCGGCCACCTAACCGCCAACCTTTTTGCTTTTGATAGAAATCAACTATGGGGACAAATGGGACACAGAATTGTTTTTCTTATTTAGTATATCTGCACTCTACTTTATTTACTATTTTATTATTATGTATCAAACAAAAAATCTAAAATCTAAACATTTATTTTTTTGGAACCGATTGTCACTTGCTGGATTGACACAAGGGGGAACGCAATTTCTTTTGGTAATTGGCCATGTGGGCGTGGTTATCGGCTGATGCCAATTATTCCAAAATGGCAAATATCTGCCATATTAATTGGTATATCGCTAGGCATAAATGTAGCAAATGTTGTGGAAAACATTACTGCATCTCAAATGAGGCTTAAGGCTACTGTAATTCACCATCATTCATCACACGGATCACAGCAGTTTCGAGCAGGATGAGATATGTAGGTGCTTTGTTATGTTAATGAGTGTTAATTAACTTGTTACATGGAAGAGTGCATACCTACGTACTAACATCTGAGGGTTCAAGCCAGCATCAGCCTTTCAACGTTTTCCCCCCTGTGTCTACGAGGTCGGTAAATGTTGAGTAAGATACAGTAGCAGGGCTGCATTTTACACACACAAATGTCAAAAAAAATTATATATACAAGTTGCTATGTATAATCATGACCCTCCATGAGCACAGGAGGGTTTGGATGAATTTTACACGGTTAGACATTTAATGCTGGGAGTTTGGATATTGAGATGCTGTTTTTGGAGAACTGGCAGTTCCTCTAATGTACTATGCAAGATACAGACATTCTGAGGCCATACAGGTTGTCAGCCAGAGACGATAAAAAAAAATACTGAGCATCTCTTTTCTCCCTGCAGAGGCTTTGTGGAGGAGAAGCTAGGGAGCAAGTATGTGATTGGCAGATCGCTGGACTTCGCCATCTCCTTTGAAGAGTCTGGGCCGTCGAACCCCATGTTCTTCATCCTGTCTCCCGGCGTCGACCCTCTGAAGGACGTGGAGAAACACGGTAATAAAAGCGCTCGGATAGTATTATGTTTAAAGATGCTGTAAGTGGTATTTATTTAGTTAAGATTATAGATTATAGAAATGTTTGGTGAGTAACATGGGTCTCCCAGTATCTCCGCTCTGCAGTAAACACAAAATAAATTCTGGTATCCCTTCCCACTTTATCCAACTAGGAGAGAGAACCCTAGATATTATTTGCTTATTTCAAGAAATATTGCCAAGCTAAATTTGCTTACTTGCACTTGTAGATCATTTTACTTTATTTGCTTAAAACTATTTTTTATTTCTTATTTTTGTCAGACCATTTTTGCAGTGTGGAGTTCTGTCTCCTGAAGTGGGAACTGGATACCAGAACATTTATTTTAAGTTTTTTCAAAAACATAACAACAGCCAAAAACCAAAAATATAGCATTAGAGGAATTGTTTACTCTCAAATCGCTCTTGATACAAGGACTGACCGTTTATGATTAATCTAAGTACTAAATTATACATACAGTATAAGTACATCATATACCCAAAATGTATATGGTAAAAAAAAGAGTCTGAATTGGCTTTTTGAAAGGGCATATTTGAAATGAATACGCCGTCTCATACCATAATTGGCCCAATCTCTTTTCTCTATCCTCCAATCACAACTGTCGCTCAACAGCTGCGGATTGGAAGATGGAGGAAAGAGGGCAGGGTTTTTGAGATGGGTCAATTTGTCCCAATTTCTCTGCCTTTTTTCTTCGTGTCGTTCGGCCGCCCCAACAATAATAATAATAATACTCCCGCTGACGCCGAGTGCAGGTTAAACGGCAGTCGCAGTCGCCCTCTATGATTCCTAGCGCTTAGGATTATCATTCCCAACAGCGGTGGTAGTCCTCCTGTGATGTCAGCCCCATCATTGCCAAAGCACTCCGGCTCCGGGAAGCAAGATGGAGGGGTTTTATGCTAAAGGTCACAACTACGGTAGATGAGATGCCACCACCAGTGGTGTATTAGGGGAGAGGAGAAAGTAAATGTCATTGGGTTCTTGGTGTTGCTTTACATTCCTGTAGGAATAATTGTAGATCACAGCAGGACAGTGTGTTT
>NC_140174.1:50931124-50936805 GCF_963971535.1 Notolepis coatsorum
CAATGTCTCACCAACCTCGATAGAATGGAGGTGCATGCAGAAGCGTTGTTAGATTTATTCACCACCCTCTCCTCTCTCCCTTGCTGGCACACTGTTCTGTGTCCACAGCTCTCGATTGCTAATGAGCTTGTTACATACCTACACTATCCAAATGTCTAAAGAAGACGCATGCACCTTGCATACTCACTTACACACACACACACACACACACACACACACACACACACACACACACACACACACACACACACACACACACATGTACACATCCATGCATATACACAAGCACACAAACACATACATTCAGTCATACACAGACACATGCGCACACATACAATACACACACACACACACACACACACACACACACACACACACACACACACACACACACACACACACACACACACACACACACACACACACACACACACACACAGTAATTCCACATCTGAAATAGGATTTGCTAAAAGAACCTAGTTAATATTAGTTCAGGGTTTTCTGTTAAGGGCTGCCGTTAGCAGAAGGATTGCCCTTTTCTATGTAAAACACAGCAATGCTTAATATTAAACTGTTTGCCATTGCACACATGCTTACCGTTTGCTTTCTTCCATGGTTCAACTACATGGAAATCATGAATTACATTTCCAGGAGATCAGTCCCCTAACCCAAAAATACCCTGCATTATACACTGTATAGTCTCTGGTGTCTGTTCTCTTATCTGGAGGCCAAGGCTGGTGTTTGCATTTTAAGAGAAAACCTTGGTGGAATTCTAATGGGGAGCGTGGACAGATTATTAGAGACTACAGGGCAGCCCCTTACTTTTAACACTAGCACAGCCATGGAGAAAATGCCACTAATTCCCGCCAGGAACGGGTCAGATGACCCGACAGCTTATATGAGAAATACGAGAAAAATAAACAGTGTAAACTATATAATTACCTCTAGGTTTGAGTGACATAAAAAAAAATACTTTTTTTAAATAAAAAAATATATATATATATTATAATTACTATAATTATTATAATGGAAGAACCACACATTGACGGGCAAAGAGCCACATGCGGCTCGCGAGCCACGGGTTGGCCACCCCTGCGCTAGATGCTTGCAAAGTGCTGTGACTTTCGTCTGTTCCATCGGCCCATATGTGGAATAACGTTCTAATTATATTTTCCTGAAGTCATTTTGAAATTTCAGAAACCGTGCCACATAAAACGGGTACTTTTAGGAAAAGTCATTGAGTGACAGAGCTGGAGCTCGACCGAGTGACGAGGATACATTTATTGAAAATGCCTAAGGGTCATGTGACCCCTTGTCAGCTGTGCTAGTGTTAATTTATGCAGGTGGCCAAGTAGGGAAAAAACGAAACCCCAGACCTAGGATCGCACAGACATTCAGTTGTTTAAAGGAACATGCCAACATTATGGGAAATGCGTTTACCGTGTTCTCCAGACAAGTCAGACAAAAAGATACAGTAGATACTAATACTAATTCCCTCTCTGTGCGTTCTGTAGAAAGCTATCCGGCTGCAAGCTAGCTTAGCTTAGCACAAATTAATGGAAGTGGATATGGACCAGCTAGCCTAGCTGTTTACCTCTCCCAGAGTTTTAATTAAATCCATTAATTTGTGCTAAGCTAGGCTAGCTTGCAGCCGGATAACTTTCTACTGAACGCACAGAGAGGAAATAATATTTTTTTTTATCTAACTTCTTGTCTGATTCTGGAGAAGCTAATTTTCCATAATGTTGCATGTTCCTTTAACTAGACATGTGCTCTCGGTGGCCGATATATACAGCGGGCATATCCACAAACGACCTAGTTCTCAATCCAGCTTTTATGACCATGCCCCATTGCCCCTAATTCAAGCCATTGAGGAGTAGACGTCACAGACCTGCTTGCTATGGTAAGGCAAATCTATTTGTCAAGTTTGATGGAAATCGGATCAGGAGAAACACTAATTCCAAAATGTTAAGTTTGGCCTGATGGTGGCACTAGAGACAAGGTCATAGGGTCACCAAAATGAAGATTCCGCTTCCTCTAGGGGTCATGAATGTGCACAGCAATTTAAAAAAGATTCAAATTAAAGCTATTCGAGATACACTCATTTGAGTATTGAATATTTGGCCTGATGGTGTCGCTAGAGGACAAGTGATGGGGTCACCAAAATCATACGCGTTTTCCTCCAGGGTTCATGAATGTGCACCACAAATTTGAAACGATCGGAATGAAGGCTATTGAAGTTATTGCGCAAGTGCGAAGGATCTGTGGTGGTGGCGGCAGCATTCAGGGTAAATCCATAATGCTGTCGTTCGGGGATATACTTACCTTTGCATAAGAATCCCAATCGATGGGCTTGAAAAGGCTCTGTCCCCCTGGCAACTAACCTCCCACTCGCTTTATCATTGGCTGTCTGTCTGTCTCTGTCCACTGAGAGCCACCCCCATGGCACAGGGGAGGGAGGTAGAGGGATGAGAAGAAGGGTGGGGGTGGTGGGGTGGGAGGTATCAAATCCCTCACCTCCTCCTTTTTCTCATCTCGGTAATGATACTGTCCCTCTCTCTGGCTTCTCCCTGCCCTGCCTTTACCTCATCTGTTCTCCTTTCCCCTCCCTCTCATCCTACTTCATCCCTTTTTCATCCCTCCTCCCCTCCAGCCTCAACCTTCCCTCCGACCATGTCTCCTTATCCTCTTATCCATCCCTCCTCCATTCCGTCTTTCCTTCTCTCTCTCGCTCGCTCGCGCGCTCTCTCTCTCTCTCTTTCTCTTTCTATTCCTCTCCTGGTCCCCGGTCCCACTCCTCTTACGGCGTGGCCTGGTTCCAGCTCTCGTCAGCTGAGTGGGGGTCAATGGCAGGTTCCCCTCCAGTGAAGGGTAATTATGCCGCAGAACGTCAGCTCCTCCTCTGATGGGCCTGTGAGACTGAAATGCATAAACTCCTGAAAGTAGCCTGGAGGGGGGGGGAGAGAGAGGAAGGGACAGGAATGGAGGGGGGAGAGAGAGGAAGGGACAGGAATGGAGGGGGGGGGGTTAAGGAGAGAGAAAGAGGCAATCAATCGGGCAGATTGGATTTGAATATCCCATATCCCCTAGACCTTGAGAATTGAGTGGCCTAAACTACCCTGTCGCACAGTGACTGCGGGTTCATGTCGGACGCAGAAGCGCCGCGAAGCACGGAGAAGCGCTGCTGTGTTAACTGATCGGACCGTTCAAACCAGAGGCGCCGCCAGCTCGCAATCTTCAGCCCTGCAGTGCTCTGGTCTATGTTTTTCATCTTTAACTCATTCAGCACCGGGGATAAGCCTCATCCTGTTCTAGCTAGGCCACGCTTTAAAGATAGGGGTGCGTCACCTTGTTTGTAGAGCTATATCTATATTCTATATTATAGCTATGGATACAATACTATGGTCATTTGACAGTAACTATCTTCTGTCCAAGATGCAAAAAATTATAATTTTTTTCGTGAATACGTTCGCGCGTTATCCCGTGGTGAATATAAGTATAGTTTCGGAGTGATCCAGGCAAATTCCTGGGAAACTGAGTTATAGGGCGCTACGTGAATTCTACTAAAATCATTGGCGTTTCATCCCTGGACATGCTACTATTTCCAAATGAACTGTATATAATAGGTATTATGTTTCATCATGAATGCATGAAGGGGGGGGGGGGGGGGGGGGGGGCGTTTCTGATGCTTTGATTGCCAGTAACGGCATTCGTTATGAACACCACACACGCCGATCAGCCGGATCGGTATGAAATCCTTGGAGGATCAAGCTGGAATTGACGTCAGGTAGTCCTTACCTCTGATCAGGGGTATTCCAAAAATAATATTCCAATTGTTTGATCGCCATCTGGTCTATCTGATGTCCATTTTGTCCACGACATAATACGGCACAACACATGCATCGAGGGGCCCGGACCCGTTTCAATGTGACTGAGTGAATCTCTAGGCTTCCCTGTACTAAAAAACTGCGCCCGGAGCGGTTTAAACGTAACACCTGGTCTGGAACAGGGTTTACTGCACTCTCGATACTGCCACCTAGCAGGATCTGGCCGGTACTGCACCCTCTGGGTCCCAGTATGCCCTTTAACAGCAACATACAGGTCCGTGACATTGAATAGAATATTAAAATCGAAGGTTCAAAGGATGGCACCCAATAACGAGTATACTCATTGTTGGCGGAGATTGAGTTAATGAATGCCGCTCTTGCTTCTTTTTTGCGGGCCTTTCAGTGAGCATTGGACAAGATTAATTATATCCCTGCCTGCCACCACCGCAGATCCAGGGGATCTATATACCCAGATATACCCGCTGTCGGGCCGCCGAGAGCACGTCTAGTTTAAACTAGAGATGCAGAGGAACGTCTTGTGATGATGGATAGGGAAAGATATTCACTTTGTTATAACGAAATGTAATAAGATAAGATAAGAACTTTATTCATCCATGGAGGAAACCCCAGTTGAAAAATTATGCTTTTGGCTGGATAGGAACATTTTAAGATATCATATTTTGCCTATAACTTGCGTTGTCGGGGGGCGTGCCCGTTCAGAGCGCATGGCCGTTTGGAGCACGTGGCAGTTCTGTGCGGGCCGATTGCTCAGTCCCCGGGAACGCTGCTTGCAGGGTTCTCCAGAACCACTCATCCGATCCACTTCACACTCGACACACTTCACACTCTCTCGGGCCCTATACACGTGCCACGCGTGAAGTGGATCGGATGAACGGTTCTCTAGATATGTGAAGTACAGACAGACAACAGACAGACAGACAACAGACAGACAGCGATGCCTTCCTTTTTATTTAGATAGTAGGACCTAGCCTCTAAAAACAATGAATTACCTATTTCATAGGTTTTTGGTCATGGGCTATTCAGTTTTAAGTTGAAGGACAGTCCCCAATTCTGTACAAATGACGTGCTTATTAATATGGTGTAACGGTTTTAACCATATATTCAGTAGGCCTACAGTATGTAGTAAATTATCTCAGATCTTTTTTTGTTCTATGTGTGTGGCTACCATACTCTCTCCACTGAAAGATGGTACAACTTTAAATCGTGAATTCACATACAACTTTTGTTTCACAGCAACACAGCCTGTCTGCTTAATTTCTGTTCTAATTAAAGTCAAGATAGATCATGTCTGAGACATCATCTGAGTCTGCTCTCCCATAACATGAAAAATCCCCAAATCCTTCTTGGGTTTGAATGGACCTATCTCAAACCCCTCCCTCTTTTCCTGATCCTCTAATCACGACTATTGCTTCCCTTGGACAAAGTAACAGTTATTGGAGGATCAAGAAAAGATGGCAGGGTTTGAGATAGGTAAATTGCTTTAAGTTGGGTTAAGTCAAGCATTATAAATCCTACTTTATTTTGGAAAAGCCAAGACTGGATTTCAAACTCTGCAGATTAGAAAAGGCTAAGGTTGTAATGGGATCATCTTAACATTACTTATTCCAGCCTGAGATGACAAATCCCGATTTTGGAATAGACTTGTAAACATGCCTGAGATTCACTTAACAATATTTAACTGGGACAATTCTAATGGTTACCTCACGGCCAGCAAAGTAAAATATTTGTCTTTTCGATTTCCACTCCTCTTGGGCAGCGTGCCAAAGTTTCCTTGAGCAAGACACTTAACCTCTAACTGCTCTCGATGAGCAGGTCGACACCTTGCATGGTTGC
>NC_140174.1:50937005-51048713 GCF_963971535.1 Notolepis coatsorum
CCGATATCCCAAAGTCTGCCACGATACGATATGATGCAGGTGCCTGCAATCGATATGAGACAATAAGCCCATTTAACACAACCAGATCAACTCAAAAAAGGTAACGAAAATATAATTTGAAAAAATCTATTTTGCTCTTCCAGACATTTAAATGAAAAACAATGTATTGTTTTAATACAAATAGACCTCGTGTTCACTGTAAAGTGCCATGTTTTGATATATTGAGCTTTAAACTTGAAATAACTACCGGTAAGTTAGATTTTTTGTAACTCACCAACACACAACCTAAAACCCCTCCCTACCTCCCTCTCCCAAACAGTTCCTAATTTTTTTTATGTTGCATGATCATGTATACATTTATTATGTATTATATTTGTTATGTTTAAATATTAACATTATCTGGCCATCCTCAGTAAATACTATCAAACTCCTTTGACCTCACCTACTTAAAATCATTGACGTAGAGAGGGGGACAGAGAGAGGCTGAGGCTCCCCGCCCCTCCCTTTCCTCATTGTTTTCTCTGCCTCTGAGCTGGGTTAGCTTAGTTTAGTTACCGGTAGCAGCTAACTAGTTAGTTTTGGTGAGGATGCAAAGCATTGTTAAGATGCATTGGAAGCGTTGCGGGGGAAAAACAGGCAGGGACTTATTCCCCTTTTTGCAAAATGCGCACTCTTAACATAACATAGCACGCTGTTGTTGTTGGGCTGCCGGAGCTGCGCTTGGCAGAAATTAGACTTGCCACAGGATTTTCAAAATAGATTATCGATATGAACCGAATGCCTATCGCTAGGGTGCTAGTGCAGTAAATTCTTTCATCGCACAGACAGATTTTTTCATAGCACGCTGTACAGCCTGATGTCTGCCTTAGTTAAATATAAAACCACCGGGGAGCTCCCGTAGCTCACCGCATATCTCGGCGCTATTTCTGCGTCGGGGAAACCGTGCTCGTCGCGGATCTGGGGGACACGAGTTCGATTCCCGGACCCGCCGTCATTTCTCAGAATGTCTTCCCTGCTCTACATCCCATTTCAACCTGTTTCTGTCGGTCATGCTTGACCAGAAAAGCGATAAACGCTAAAAATAAAGTTCAAAAAAAAATATATATAAACCACCAAACATTTACATTACTGATGCACCGATGTATCACTCCCGTCCAAGTTCCTCTCAGGATGTGTTTGTAGCGTGTGTATCATAGACCTGGTTCCTCTCAGGTTGTGTTTGGTAGCGGTGTATCATAGACCTGGTTCCTCTCAGGTTGTGTTTGGTTAGCGGTGTATCATAGACCTGGTTCCTCTCAGGTTGTGTTGGTAGCGGTGTATCATAGACCTGGTTCCTCTCAGGTTGTGTTTGGTAGCGGTGTATCATAGACCTTGCTACTGGTGCCTTCTAATGGAATTTAGAGTCATCTTTCACATTATTATGTAAATGAGGTCTTTTGTTGTGGTATCAGCAGTGTCATCATCATCACAGATGCTGATAAGGATCTTATCAGGAAGGGGGTTGGACAGAATAATGTTGCACCTGAAAGTTAATTAAAAAAAAACATAAAAATATAAAACTGCCAGTCTGTCTATTCATATGCCTTTCTCTCTCTCTCTCTCTCTCTCTCTCTCTCTCTCTCTCTCTCTCTCTCTCTCTCTCTCTCTCTACTCTCTCTCTCTCTCCTCTCTCTCTCTCTCTCTCTCTCTCTCTCTCTCTCTCTCTCTCAAGCATCTACCCCTCTCACTTTATCCCTCCCTATCTTTCTGTCTCCATCTCTCCATTTTTGTTTGTCTGTCTCTCTCTCTCTCTCTTTCCTCCCTCTCTCTCCGCCTGAGGATGAATGGTTCATTACAGCGACATGTTCCGTGGCAGTTCTCAGCTTGTCTTTTTTTTGCTCCCCTTTATTACCAAACTTACATGCCAAGAGGAAAGGCTCTCACTACAGGCTGAGGAAAGGCTCTCACTACAGGCTGAGGAAAGGCTCTCACTCCGGGCTGAGGAAAGGCTCTCACTCCGGGCTGAGGAAAGGCTCTCACTCCGGGCTGAGGAAAGGCTCTCACTCCGGGCTGAGGAAAGGCTCTCACTACAGGCTGAGGAAAGGCTCTCACTCCGGGCTGAGGAAAGGCTCTCACTACAGGCTGAGGAAAGGCTCTCACTCCGGGCTGAGGAAAGGCTCTCACTCCGGGGCTGAGGAAAGGCTCTCACTCCGGGCTTTTCAAGAACCCAAAGATGCTGACAATAAGCAAACAGAGAAACATAGAACCACAGGGAACAAGCAACCGTATGAAAACACAAGACATAAAACCATAAGTAACAAGCAACAAATACAAAAGCCAGTAGGGGAACAATCAGGGAAGTAAGGAAACCAGGGAGAGGGAGGGGGGGGGGTGTTGTGGGAGGAACAGGAGACGGAGGGAAAGTAGGGAAGGGGAGAGGGAGGTGGTAGGTTGGAGGAGGGTGGTTATGGGTAGGGAAGGTTGTATGCTTGGGAGAACAGGTAGGTTTTGAGTTTTTTCTTTCGGGATTTGAAGGTGGAGAGTGAGGGAGAGTCTCTGATAGTCTGAGGGGGGGTGTTCCAAAGTTAGTCAACACAATGAACCCGGAAATTTTGGAACCACCAAACTGTTATGATAGATATGGATAGTATGGGTCACCAGCACTTAGAAACTGCCGGATGCTAAGTTGTACATGTTGGGCAACTTTTTTTATTTGCATAACTAGCTACATTTGCATAATCACCTAAATGGACAAATCTCAGAAACTACTTGATCAATTTCAACAATGTTGGAGTGGTTTTGGGGGTTATTCGGGATGCTGAATCCATTTATGATACTCAAGAGTTTCGGAATTGCAATATTTACTGGAATTTACCAAATTTCAATTTCTAGAGAAATTCTGCTGAATAATATTATGGGGAAACTTACTCCTTGCTTACAAGTCTTGGTTATCATAGATAACCTACTGTAACCTACTGTAAGCTTTAAGTCCCAGATTAACAAGGTGACAAAAACATAATTCTTCCACCTTAGAAACAAAGCTAAAGTACAACCATTTATAAATCAAAAGGATGCTGAAAAACGGATCCATGCCTTTATTCCAAGCCGACTGAAGAAAATACTTCAGCTTATTCAACTCTCAGCTAGGCTATTACACTGGCTTCCGGTAACATTTAGAATTGATTTGAAGGTCCTCCTCCTTATGTACAAAGCCCTAAATGGAACCAGACCAAGCTATATTGGCAATTTTCTTGTCAACTACATGCCCCCAAGAACACTACGATCATCTACTTCTATCATCTTGTATTTTTATTTTCTGCATTGCATTTATTCTGTCTATTTTATGCTCATTTGATGTATTCTAGTGTATTTTCTGCTGTGAAGCACTTTGGGCTGCAATTCTTGTATGGAATTTGTACAAATAACGTTTATTATTATTATTATTATTATTTTATTATTATTATTATTATTATTATTATTATTATTATTATTATTATTATTATTATTATTATTATTATTATTATTATTATTATTATTATTATTATTATTATTATTATTATTATTATTATTATTATTATTATTATTATTATTGCCATCCTTAGAGTTATTTGCTACCTCTATCTAGCAGGGCTCAAATTATTTGAAATGGTTTTGTTAACCCTCCTGTTATCCTCAAATTGACTTTACACTCTTTATCCTTAGGGACATTTTGACCCCAGCAGTTTAAACCTCCAGAAAATGATCATAATCAAAAGTGTTACCCAAATGTATGTTTCAGGTGCTTCATGTTACTTTGTTGATTACCTAAATAACCATTTAAATAAAACATTACCCCTACTCCCCCCACCCACCCAATTATACATACATAATATATATTATGTTGTTCAAGTGGGGAGTGGGCCCATGATAACTTTCCGTTTTTGGAAAGTAACGTGTCTGCTTGTGGTTGAGAGACAACAGGAGCATCTGCACTAAGGGTCTCATTCTCATCAGAGGAGGACGCCTCATAATCAGGGTCTCAGACACATTCTCTCCTATGTCACTTTCACCGTCAAATATCTGTGACAAAACTTCACTGGCAGAAAAGTTTTTCTTCAAGGTCATTTTCAAATTCGAGTTTAGAAGGCTGCTATGCAAGCTATGTTTGCTCCTCCCCTATGTTGCGTTAAGTTTAGGTAGTCAAAAATCACAAATAACAATAAAAATACAGTCCGGGATATACATTCTAAAATATATACATTCTAAAATATACAGCCAAAAATATACAGTAAAATGTACAGTAATAAATGTCGATTTTTTTTAATAAAATTGTTTAAGTGTATATGTAAAAATAAGAAGTCAAAAGTCCAGGAAGATTACCAGAGTTTGTACTGTCACTCTGTGGTGAGGCAGTGAGGCACAGTGATGCGTTGTATACTCTGATGGTTGTTGGAATTAAGGACTTCCTGTGCCGTTCAGTGTTGCATCTAGGGAGTCTTAGTCTAACACTGAACATGCTCCTTCTATCAGCCAAGTCTGTGTATAGCGTGTGGGAGGGGTTGTCCATGATGGCGTGGAGCTTAGCAAGGCTCTTCCTCTCTGACAGAGGAAGAGTAGCTCCACTCCCACCATGTTACTGGCCTTCCTGACCAGCTTATTTGTCACATATAAGGTACATGTACATTACAGTGAAATGCTTGGTTCTGTATGAGCCCCCTGAGATTGTGCTTCAGACAGTAAAAAAGTTAAAAAAAATAAAGACCAAACACTATACAAAATATACAAACTAGTACAAGTACACAATGCAAACAAATGCAAAGATGGGTTAGAGAGGTAGTGCAAATCTTTTACTAATAAATAGATACAATATGGTGTAGTGTTAAAAAGTGTTTAAAGTGAATGTTAAAGGTGAGTGTTATTCCATACACATGGAATATGTATCTTGATACGATAGAGGGCACAAAGAACAATTTACCGCCTAATAGAGGCCTTGCACAGAGTGTGTAGAATGCCCATTTCTCCTTGTTAGGGACCAAGCAGTGAGACAATGAGGAAACAGGAGTTGTAGATGAAAACTGGGTTTTTATTTACCCACAAGGTGCAAAACCATTGCAAACCAAGAATTTGATAACTATGCCTATAGATGGGTTTCTCGTCCACGTCAGCAAGGAGGCCAAAAGTAACGTAATAATCCTGGTCAGAACAATGAGGCAGACTGTATAGAGGATACTTTGTAGGACATGACCTCGAGAACATTTGAAACTGTTTGGGGGGTGATTTCACACAGACACAACCAGGAATGAGGAAGATATAGATAGTGGTTTACCATTGTATGTTCCTGGATTGTAGCCAGCTCTTCATAACAACTCATCAACAATAGTCTTCCGGGATTCTGAAATCGGGGAGGAGATAGCGGGGGGAGCAAATGAATGAATGTGGATGAGAGCCGTGATGTAAGTGATTGCAGCTACGGCTGTGGGGGTGCTGGAGACATGATCGAATAGACTTGTATGCGCCTGAATCTCCTGAACACGGCGCGACCCATTCCTAATCGATCAGAACTAAATCGGATGAGAAAAAGCCTATTTTTAAGCACCTATGTCCCCATAAGACGCGTCTGGCCATTTAGTGGGATCATTGTTTCATTATCCTGTTCGGCTGAAAGGACACTGGCCACCGAAGCTCGCCCCTCTCATGGAACAGTCCAGGGCGGGTGTGCGTGGCGTCACAATCCGTGGGCAATCTGCGCATGTGCATGGGGAATAGGTGCTTAAAAATGGGCTTTTTCTCTGCCGATTTAGTTCTGATCGATTAGGAATGCAACCACTTACATCACGGCTCTCATCCACATTCATTCATTTGCTCCCCCCGCAATCTCCTCCCCGATTTCAATGTAACGCGGAAGTGTAGTGGTATATTAGGCGATCTACAAATTAAAGTTATTATTATTATTATCATTCTGTTTACAATTGAACATTCCATGAAAATTATCTATAAATTATGCATCTTCTGAAACATTTATAAACAGAAAATTCATAAAAAATTTCACCAAAATTTGGTAAATTCCAGTAAATATTGCAATTTTGAAACTTTTTTCCTCTCTTAAGTATCATAACTGGATTCAGTATCCCGAATAACCCCCAAAACAACTCCAACGTTGTTGAAATTGATCAAGTAGTTTCTGAGATTGGGCCATTTAGGCGATTATGCAAATGTATGCTAATTATGCAAATAAAAAAAGTTGCCCAACATTTACAACTTAGCATCCGGCAGTTTCTGAGTGCTGGGGACCCGTACTATCCATATCCATCATAAAACTTTGGTGGTTCCGAAATTTCCGGGTTCACAATGGGGCTCTATGGGATGGCAAATAGACTAAGTCTGGGTGCAGCTTGTGAAAAAGCTTGGTCTCCAGTGAGGGAAACAGTGGAAGAGGACCGGAGGGATCGGTTAGGGTGGTAAGGGAGAAGGAGGTCAATCAGACAGGGAGGGGCAGGCTATGGAGGGCTTTGAAGGTGAGGAGGAGTAGTTTGAAGTTAATGCGGGAGCCAGTGGAAAGAGTGGAGGACAGGAGTGATGTGGTCACGGGACCGGGTGTTTGTGAGCAGGCGAGCAGCTGAATTCTGAACCATCTGGAGTCTATGGAGGGAGCGGGAGGTGATGCCGGTGAGAAGCGAGTTACCGTATACCATATACACTCTGAGGCGTCCACTTGTTCATCTAACTTCTACTACCCCCACTCCCTGTGTAGCTCCCTGCCGGTCTACCCCCACTCCCTGTGTAGCTCCCTGCCGGTCTACCCCCACTCCCTGTGTAGCTCCCTGCCGGTCTACCCCCACTCCCTGTGTAGCATCCCTGCTGGTCTACCCCCACTCCCTGTGTAGCTCCCTGCCGGTCTACCCCCACTCCCTGTGTAGCTCCCTGCTGGTCTACCCCCACTCCCTGTGTAGCTCCCTGCCGGTCTACCCCCACTCCCTGTGTAGCATCCCTGCTGGTCTACCCCCACTCCCTGTGTAGCTCCCTGCCGGTCTACCCCCACTCCCTGTGTAGCTCCCTGTTGGTCTACCCCCACTCCCTGTGTAGCTCCCTGTTGGTCTACCCCCACTCCCTGTGTAGCTCCCTGTTGGTCTACCCCCACTCCCTGTGTAGCTCCCTGCCGGTCTACCCCCACTCCCTGTGTAGCTCCCTGCCGGTCTACCCCCACTCCCTGTGTAGCTCCCTGTTGGTCTACCCCCACTCCCTGTGTAGCTCCCTGCTGGTCTACCCCCACTCCCTGTGTAGCTCCCTGCCGGTCTACCCCCACTCCCTGTGTAGCTTCCTCCCGGTCTGCGTGTATCGCTTACGCAACGGAATTCGGTTTCCGGGTTGCTCTGATTGGCCGCGACCCCCACGTGACCCGCCCCCCTATCCACCGCTCTGCCGCGGACTCGCTCGCTTCCTCAATTTATACGCATGGAAGTATTGACTGAATGAATGAATGAATGAATGAATGAATGAATGAATGAATGAATGAATGAATGAAAACTTTATTTAACAGATTGCAGAATGGGTACAATACAGTACGGCTCAATACACACAATTGTTAAGGGGATGCAGACCTGAGAAAGACGTTTGTCTTGTTTACATCAGGGTCCCCCATTTTCAATTCATATAACGACGCGATATTTTATTTGTTTGTCATGACAAACCAATTACATAATCCAACATATGTGTAAAGGCACAACATATTCCAGTTAACGGTATCTTTTTTTAATGATTTGTTACGGCGCAATCAATACTTCCATGCATTCGGGACCTCCATGTTTGGGGGTATTCATCAGACAAATCGGATGCGGGGATTCGGCTCCCATCAGGCGAGAAAGAACTGCGGGTTCTGCGAGTCCGCGGCCGCTCTCTGCCGCGCGCGGCAGCGGCAGAGCGGTGGATCGGGGGGCGGGTCACGTGGGGGTCGCAGAGGAACCAGGAAACCGAATTCCGTTGCGGAAGCGATACACGCTCCCGGTCTACCCCCACTCCCTGTGTAGCTCCCTGCTGGTCTACTCCCGCGACTCAGGGAACCACGGAAAACCTTTCCCACATCCTTCCCTGTCACCGGCACAACCTCGTCGCCCACGCTGTGACGTGATTTTATTTTGTCCCTGTCGCCTCCTGTCATTTTGAAAAGAGGGTGAGCCTCGACGATCACAGGGGGAGGATTTAATATGGAGGGCAAAAAAAAAGAGCGAAGATGAGAAAGTAAAGAGGCTTATGAATTAATGACTGGAGTTATTAGTGCTGTAATTCGATTTAGGAGACGGGCAGTTCTGCACGGTGGGATGTGAGGAGGTGGGAGGGGGGGGGGGGGGCAGGGGGCATGGCTGACAGGATATCCTGTAAGTGTCAGGACAGTTGAGATGGAAAATTGGGCTCATCCAAGCTTGTGTGGTTGTACAAGTCATCTGATGCCTCGAGCTATCCTACCAGATGATGAATACTGTTTAAAAAAAACATATATATATATATATATATATATATATATATATATATATACCCATTCGGGGTATAACAGGGAGATGTGCTTTCTGCCACTTTGTTCGCCCTTTATGTTAACTCTTTCACGGCCACAAGCTTTCCCCATCTGCACTTTCTAGTGCCAGCTTTTCTTGACCATTTTCACGATATTTCACGATCTTTGCGGAGCTATTGTATATTCTATATTATAGTTATGGAGACAATAGTATGGCTAATTTGACAGACACTATTTCTAGTCCAACATGTAATAGTTTGTTTCTACACACTGTAGTTTGTAGTTTATTACACGCTAAACATCGGCCATTTCCAAAATAATCCAGTCTTCCATAGATTGCGAGATAAAACGTGTTATATGCAATAAGCCCGAATCGTTCTGGTTGATCCTCTGAAACCCCAAATACTCCCAAATCAAAGTATATACCCATGTAGGCCTACACATGTGCCTTCACAAGGGGGGGGTAGTCTTACCCCGAAAATGCGATCGTTAGAAAACGCTTGGTTTAGGTCCGGTAAGATAGGACACTGTGATCATTAAAGAAACATGTTTCAGGTTCTGTAAAATAGACATAGGGGGTCCTTACCAGTGTTAATTTTGTTGACTAAATTGATGACGAAAGATGTTCGTCAACGAAGGTTTTTTTCATGACGACAACGAGACGTGACGTCACGTTATTGAATACCATGTGACGCTAACGAGACTAAATAGTTTATTAAATATCGTTGACCACAACTGAGCACACAAAAATGTAATTTACAAAAACTAGGACGAAATTTCTCTTCATGTATGTTGATATTGTTGACTAAAACAAGACGAGACAAACTAATTATAACTTTTCTTAATGCCATCGTCCCGACAGAACAGTGTGACGGCTGACGGGAGCTCTGTGTTATTAGCATTAGCTGGAGCTATTTGAAAAGCTAGGTTTAGCTGAACGTTACCTTGGCTAAAGTTGGGACTATTCATAATCCAGCTGCAGACCTGCAAGCAAAGTACAGCAAGTTGGCAAAGGAGTATTCCAAGGTAAATCACTTATTCACCACATTGTTTGTATTTCCATCTAGCTTGCGTTAGCTAGTGGCTAACCTAGCTCATGCTAAAGTGGTCACTGATCGAACTCTCGCACACAATTAATGACATAATGCAGACAGCCATACCGGTGACAATGTTTAGCTTTTAGTGCCAAATGATAAGAGAATGTTGAATATTTATTTTGCATTAAAAATCACAACAGATCCTCTGCTAGGAGCTAACTGAACCGGAGCCCTCTGGATAGGAAGTGCGCAACAACGTTTAACGTCCGTGTGGAACCAATGTACCAACAACCATTCCATGGGTGAACTCATTGAGTTTAGTTGTCAATTAATGATACTAATATACAATCACCTGTTGTTGAATAAATACCATTACTTTCTAGTTATTACTAAAAACAGTATATATAAAACAGTAGCTGTAAAAATGAAAAGAAAAAAAGTTTTATAATTTATATAATATAATTATTTTTTTGTTATGTATGCACTGGTATCGGATCAGTATAACCAGACCTAGACCACCTCTAACTCTAACCCCTAACCAGACCTAGACCACCTCTAACTTTAACCCCTAAGTTAGGGTTGTGACTTAGAAGTGGTCTAGGTCCGGATAGGGGTTAAGAGTTGGTCTAGCCCTTTACATCCATCTATCTAAATAATAATAATAAATTATAATGAATGCTTAACTACCCCTAAGTTACCCTAACCAGACCTAGAACACCTCTAACTCTAACCACTAACCAGACCTCTTCCATGTGGCACTTTAACACTGACCTCAGAATGTGATTTTATATAATGTTTTTATGCAAGCAGATTGCAATCAGTGTGTACTACTACTAGTACTACTGTGTGTTCTGTTTACTTAGTTTACAGTATCCTGTTATAGAATAAACCGCTGCCAGACACAGCAGAGAGAGCGAGGACAGACATTACAGAGAGGACAGACACAGCAGAGAGGGGACAGACATGGCAGAGAGAAAGGAAAGACACAGCAAACAAGACAGACAGAAACTCTGGTCAGAAACAACGTCACCACATCCGTAATGCTCTCTTTGATGCATACATTGGACCATGTCTACACCAACATATACTGTAGGAGCAACAATACATTGGACCATGTCTACACCAACATATACTGTAGGAGCAACAATACATTCAAGTCAAGTCAAGTCAAGAGTTTTAATTGTCACGGCATACAAGTATACAATGAAATGCGGGTGGTCTTGCCCGCAACAATGTGCAATACAGTGGTACAACATATAATAGAATCCAATAGAAAAAACAACATTGTGCAATAAACAGGTAACAGGTAACATGGTGTGACATCTCGGTATCTGTACATAGTTATTTACAGAGCATATAGGACATGCTAGGTAGCTTTGGTAGTGCATATACTTTGTGCAAATACATTGGACCATGTCTACACCAACATATACTGTAGGAGCAACAATACATTGGACCATGTCTACACCAACATATACTTCCTGTGTATCACTTGTGCCGCCGACTCAGATTCCCCTAGGTTAAAAAATAAATATGCAATTTAAATCTGAACATTTTCCATGTTGACTATTTCTGACTTTCTGAAGTTTTTTTCCATTAACTAAAAATAGACAAAAATGTCATCCGTTTTCGTCAACTAAATCTAGACTAAAACAAAAAAGACAAAATTGAGACAAAAACTGACTAAGACTAAAATGCTCAGACATTTAGTTGACTAAAACTGACTAAACGAAAAATAAATGAAGATGACTAAATATGATGGAAACGAAAAAGGAGCACTTGACACATGACTAAGACTAAAACTAAAATGAAAATAGCTGCCAAAATTAACACTGGTCCTTACCTTAGCCAGAAGGTACTCCAAAAAGGATAATTCCAATGATCCCATCGGCGATCGTGATTACTCGTTTATATGTAATTACACGTGTTTACAGGAAACTATAGGTTTTGAGGTGAGCAGATCTCAGAGTGATTGCTCTGCAAGAGTTCCTCCCCCTCAGAGCGAGTCTTGATAGTCCAGTTTAGCCATTGTCTCTACTGACCCCTTTCTATCAGAGTTCAAGAGGTAGGCGATACTGCCACCTGGTGAGATTCGATCGGCATTGCAATTCCAACGTAGGCAAATGAGCCAGGGACGGCTAGAGTGATCCGGATGATCGTTTAGAACGGGGATCAAAGGAAAAGGATCAAAGGATCCAAAAACGAGTTTACTGTCGTTGGTGGCGAAACACGAGTTTACTCATTATTGGCCACCAATGAGTTAATGACCTGGCGCAAGAAATTAAGCAATTAACAGTGAAAAAACACAGATTATGCACTTCAGGAAAAGACATGAACAGCAGTGTAACCATACGTTTCAATTTGGACCAACGCCCCTGATTTACACATAATTATTCTTATAAATATCTTGGTTTTATCTTTAATGAGTACATGAGCTTCATAGAAGGAAGGAAAATACTGTCTGAGTCAGCAGGAAGGGTGCTAGGGGTGTGTTGAGTAAAATTAAAGTGTGCACTGACCTTGGGTTTTCAACATTTACACAACTATTTGATTCAATGGTTGGTTCTGTTTTATTTTATGCTGCTGGAGTATGGGGTTTTGATAATAATAATAATAATAATGACTTGGATTTATATAGCGCTCTTCACTGACCCAGAGCGCTTCACAGAGTCCATTATTCGTTCATACACAGTCATACCGGTGGTGGTAAGCTACAATTGCAGCCAGAGCTGCCCTGAGGCAGACTCACGGAAGCGTGGCGAATAATCATCGCCTACGGCCCCTCCGACCACCACCAACATTCATTCACATGCATTGCCTCGATCCTATACCAACAGCATTTCTCAAGCGGGTGTTTGATAGTGTCTCAAATCATGTCCTTGAAATCATAAATATGTCTCTTCAAACAGGCACTTTTCCAGATGCATTTAAAACAGCTGTAGTAAAACCACTACTAAAGAAAACAAACTTAGATGTAAACGAACTAAAAAGCTATAGGCCAATATCGAACCTTCCATTTATCAGCAAGATATTAGAAAAGATAGTCTCAGTACAAATAAACTCCTTTCTCAAAGATAATAACATCATGGATGAACTACAATCAGGTTTCAGAACAAATCACAGCACTGAAACTGCCCTTACCAAAATAGTTAGCGACCTCAGGCTAAACTCCGATGCTGGCAAAGTCTCAATTCTTGTCCTATTGGACCTTAGTGCAGCGTTCGATACGATTGACCATAATATCTTGATCAGTCGTCTAGAAAGACTGGTTGGCTTTTCCGATCATGTACTAAATTGGCTCATAACATACATTAAGGGAAGAAGGTTCTATGTTAAGCTTGGAGACAATGTATCCGAGGAACATAACAGCAATTTTGGAGTCGCACAAGGAAGCTGCCTTGGTCCATTACTCTTCTCACTATATATGCTGCCCCTCGGGGACATCATTCGAGACCACAATGTATGCTTCCATAGTTATGCTGATGATACACAACTATATATCTCCGCAGAACCAAATAACACTACAGCCATACAGTCCATTACAAATTGTCTGTTAGCAATAAACAAGTGGATGAACAATAACTTCCTAAAATTAAACGAAAGCAAGACCGAAATCCTATTGATCGGCCCAAAAGCGAAAAGGGAAGTGCTTTGTAAAAACCTGGGGAGTCTGTCATCCTATGTAAAGACTGAGGTTACAAGCCTAGGTGTCATCTTGGACTCAGACCTGACCTTTAAGTCTCATATAAATAAGGCCATGAAAACGTCATTCTTCCACCTAAGAAACATAGCGAAAGTAAGACCTTTCGTAAATAAAAAGGATGCAGAGAAACTTATTCATGCTTTTGTATCAAGTCGGCTTGACTATTGTAATGCACTGTTCACTGGTCTTCCCAAAGCAACCATTGGGAAGCTTCAGCTTATCCAAAACTCTGCAGCTCGATTACTAACTCATACAAGGAGAAGAGAACATATCACTCCAGTCCTGGCCACTCTGCACTGGCTTCCAATAACTCATAGAATTGATTTTAAGGTCCTTTTCCTAACATATAAAGCTCTTAATGAGCAAGGCCCAAAATACATAGCAAATTCCCTAGTTAGTTATCTGCCCTCAAGAACGCTACGGTCATCCACTACAGGTTTACTAGACACGCCCAGAAACCAAAAAAGGATAGGAAGTATGGCATTTGCCAACTATGCCCCAAAACTATGGAACACACTACCAACACACATCAGAAACGCCAGCTCTATACACATTTTTAAAGGAAAATTAAAAACGTACCTATACAGTCTAGCTTACAAATAGTTATGGCTTGGAAAAACCTGATGGATCCATGAGGCTAGGATAAGCCTTGTGGACCCAACTTTTTAGATGAAGGAACGGGTACATAGGAGACACGCCTCCAGTTTTTCAAAAGTTTTTGACACGCCTCAGCTTCTGAGCTGAAGGAGTGTTTTTGCGGACCTCCCAAACTTTCAAACTTTTTAGATGAAGGAATGGGTACAATAGGAGACACGCCTCCAGTTTTTCAAACGTTTTTGACACACCTCAGCTTCTGAGCTGAAGGCGTGTTTTTGCGGACCTCCCAAACTTTCAAACTTTTTAGATGAAGGAATGGGTACAATAGGAGACACGCCTCCAGTTTTTCAAAAGTTTTTGACACGCCTCAGCTTCTGAGCTGAAGGCGTGTTTCTGCGGACCTCCCAAACTTTCAAACTTCTTAGATGAAGGATGGGTACAATAGGAGACACGCCTCCAGTTTTTCAAAAGTTTTTGACACACCTCAGCTTCTGAGCTGAAGGCGTGTTTTTGCGGACCTCCCAAACTTTCAAACTTTAGACTGTTTTCTTTATGCGTTTTTCTTTTTCTTTCTTTCTACCACAAGACGCGGCCACTGATGGGTCCATGGGACTTGGATAAGTCCTGTGGACCCAACTCTGGCCACTGACCACATGAGCGAACGGGTACATACGCACACAATACACGGCCACTGATGGATCCGTGGGACTTGGTAAAGCACTATGGACCCAACTATGACCACTGATAAAAACGTAACTACACTAGCATTATAAGACCTAAACATTGCTACCTACCATACAAGTGCATTGGTTTAGTGCATTTCCGGTTGCCACTGAGCGGAAATGTTTGTGCGGACCTGTTCTCCCAAACTGGTAAGCAAATGACTGTTTTTACGTTATTTTCATTTTTACGTTACTATTATTATTATTATTATTTTTTTTAACATTGATCTTAACTGATCACTATGACTTTATTGCTTTTATCGTTATATATGCCTATAATTGTGTACAGCACTTTGAGCTACATGACATGTATGAAAGGTGCTTTATAAATACTTACTTACTTACTTACTTACTTACACATTCATACGAGGCAAGTAGGTTAAGTGTCTTGCCCAAGGACACAACGGCAGTGGGATGGACATGGGCTTGAGCGGGATTCGAACCACCAACCCTTGGATCATTGGACAACCCGCTCTACCCCTGAGCCACGCCGCCCCACCTGAATGTATGATGATGCTCCTGAATGTAATGCTATCCAGAACCGTGCCATGAGATACTTCTTGGGGAGTCCATACATGGGTTGGGACTAGGGATGCTCGATATTGGCTTTTTTACCGATACCGATATTCCGATATTGTCCAACTCCAATTTCCGATACCGATACCGATACCGATATAAACCGATACCGATATATGCAGGGTTTCCCCCCCAAAAAACGGAATAATTTCAGGTAACTAATAATTTCACTGGATGCATTCAAAAGGCTTTCTAAATGTAAGCATTATCTGTGCAAAATATGATCATTAAAAAAGTAAAAATGAACATTTTAAACCAACATGCATACTTTTGACAATAAATAAAATAAGAATTGGTTCTTACTTGCTTGCCTGGGTAAATAAAGGTTAAATAAATGTAAAAAAAAAAAAAAAAAATTATTGTTTTTATTTATTTTTTTACCGATACCGATATTTTCCGATATCACATTTTACTGCCGATATCGGCCGATAATATCGGTCGGCCGATAATATCGGACATCCCTAGTTGGGACTCATGTTTGGTCAAACAAAAAGGTGAAATGGTTAGGTTATGGAATCGCCTGGTCCAGCTGCCAAATTACAGGGTGACAAAAAAGATATTTAACTGGGACAGAGCACACGGTCATCCCTGGTCAAGAGAGATGTCCATGATTTTTTCTTCTGCTGATTTAAGTATGATTTTTATGAACAATCTGCAGTGTAAGGTTCACATAATTAAAACTAAATTGTCAACAATCCATCAGCATAAGTGGAAGGTATGGAAAAAAAATTATGGAAAAAACCTAAACTTAGAAAATATGTTGAAATTAAAGATGAGTATTTTACTGAACCTTATGTAATGTTAAACTTAAAGAGAAGACGGAGGTCTCTGTGTGCCCAGTTGAGGTCTGGCACCCTGCCATTGGCTGTGGAAGTGGGTAGATTCCAAGGTAAACCTGAGGAGGAGTGGTTGTGTGTTATCTGTGATCTGGGAGTGGTGGAAGATGAATATCATTTAGTTTTTTATTGCCCCTTGTACACCGATTTGAGAAGGGCTTTATTTGAGAAAATTCAATTTGTAAATCCGGATTTGTTTTGGCAGTGCACTTGGCATGGCACTTGAGACAAAACACACTATATCCTATATAATTTTATATGAATTCCTCTTGTTTCTTTGTTTACATTATGCTTGTTATATTACGTTTTATTTAGTTTTCTTTTTTTGTGGCCATCTTGGTCTATATAACTTATTGTCAATGTCAAGTACCTGACCGTCCCCCCAGCCCGTCTGTCCACCATGGGGTCAAGAGCCTTCAGCTGCTCTGCCCCCCGCCTCTGGAACTCCCTCTCCCCCCGACATCAGGAACATTGACTCCATCATTCCATTTAAAACCCACCTCAAAACCCACCTGTTTAGGCAGGCGTATGTCTGATTTAATCAGATTTTATATATTTTTTATTTTTATATTTTAATGGATTGTGATTATGAATTTAACTGTTTTTAAATTGTTGTACGGCGACCTTGAGTGCCTTGAAAGGCGCCTTATAAATAGAATGCATTATTATTATTATTATTATTATTATTATTATTATTATTAAGTATACTATTATATACTTGTTGTTTATGTGTCTTGTAAGCCCATATGGGCTGGGCATACATCTGTATGTAAGACACGAAAATAAAAAACATCAATAAATCAATCAATCAATATATATATAATAAATAAAAAGGGGCCACTCACTCACACTGTTTCAAATGCTACGTAGAGCTTAAAGGGGAACAATGGCAAATCTTTGGAAAATATATATTATACTAGGTACTACAATATGTTAGGAAAAAAGTCTGCACTGTACTCGTGCCTGCACATTAAAACTTAAAGGTGACATGCATTATAAATGTCTTTTTTCAGTGTCTAGCATTGTATTATAGTAATAGGAGTTAGTATCAATGTGTTTGTGTCTCTAAATACCATATTGGCGGATTGCCGTCATTCATTTCCTGGTCGAAAAAATCAGGTCATTCTGATTTGACTCGCATGGTGACGTCACGTGGCGAGGATGGAGCGGATAGTGAGCCGATTGGCTCTGTGGTTGTAGCGCACCAAACGGGGTTTGACAGAGAGCGAGCGAGAGAGAGAGGGAGAATCAGATAGACCCTCGCGACAGAGCACACATACACACCCGCGCGTCGTGCTGTCGTCTCTCGGTCTGTCTCTCTCTCTCCCCCTCTCTATCTTTCTCTCGATTCGGGAGCATACTAACGCCCCGTCTATAGCTGTAGCGCGCGGCACAGTGGAAGACTTCCTCAAACGGGAGAGGGAGAGAGAGAAAGAGAAGGGGACCTGCGTATCTCGCACGCAGCTGTGTTTACACAGTTCTCTCTCTCTCTCTCTCTCTCTCTCTCTCTCTCTCTCTCTCTCTCTCTCTCTCTCTCTCTCTCTCTCTCTCTCTCTCTCTCTCTCTCTCTCTCTCTCTCTCTCTCTCTCTCTCTCTCTCTCTCTCTCTCTCTCTCTGTCTGCCACTCGCAGACTGTGTGGATGACTGTCACTGAAAGTGCTTATGGGCGGAGCCCAGCCAATAACAGGCTGAAATCTTGAGGCTGGAAAATGATGCTTTTGAGTACTCCATTAGAAATATAAAACAATGTTTTTTTTTTTTTAAATAAACCTTACAGATGTCTTCCATAGACTCACAGGAATAGTGTAAAGTTGCCCAAATAGTGCTAGGAATAGCAATGCAGGTCCCCTTTAAAATACTGGCTGCCGGGTAGCGCAGCGGACTAAGCGCCTGTCTACCACCACAGAGCCAGTAGGATCGAATCCGGCTATGGTGCCTCCGGCTTGGCCGACCGTCCACACTAACACAATTGGCAGTGTTAGCGGGTGGGAAGCCGGCGTGGGTGGGTCCTGGTCGTTGTAAACAGCGACTCCTACAGTTCGGTCGGGACGCCTGCACAGCAAGGGAAGGATCTGGGAGAGGTAGTGTGACCTTCCACACGTTACACTCTCCCAGTGAGAGTCCGCGCTGCCAGGTGAAAAGAAGCGGTGGGCTGGCTACACATGTGTCGGAGGAAGCATGTGATAGTCCACGCCCTCCCAGACCGACGGTAGGGGGTAGAGTGCGCAACGACCAGGAAGGGGATTGGGAATTGGCATAACGACTAACATTGGGATGGGAGAAAACGGAAAAAGAAGGGGGAAAAAGATAATAAATAAAACATAAAATACTGATTCAATAACAGGCCCAGTACCATTTTCTGGAAGGGGAAAACGCTTGTAGGTATAACTTACATTTCTGAGTTTGGTCGTTTTCCAGTAGCCATTGATTTTATAAGCCGAACGGTGCAGGCAGAGGGTGGTTGGAGTACACCGGCTACATCAGACAAGCGGTGCTCTCGTAAATTTTGCCATTTGCTCAGATTCGGAAGTCATGCTTACCAGTGTTGTGTAGTGTTGAGTGAGAGTAGCAATGGTGATATTGGTTGTAATATTTTGTCATTTTGAGTCAGGAAATGCACATTGAGAATAACTGAGAAACATCAAGTAAAACGAGCCCTGTCTGCACTGATGCCCTGACCTCCATTTGGCAGTAAGGCTCACAAAATCAATGAACACTGGAAAACGAACAAACTCAGAATTGTAAGATATACCTGCCCTATATTAGAAGCTTTTCATCTTGCATAAAATGGTACTACTCAGGCTATTATCAAATATGTATTATTATTATATAAGTTAAAATCTTACTGTAATTTCATGCTCCATTAATTTCCTCCTTTGAGCTGTCTGGTGACATTATTTTGATGACACTCCCCCCAAAAGGGTTTGAATCAGGTTCTCAATGAATGCGCAGGCATGAGGCTTTATATCATGTTGTATTACCCACTAGACCACGGGTGTCAAACTCAATTACCAAGGGGAACGAAATACTGCAGATTTTGCAGGCCGGACACATAACAATACCTGAAAAAGGTGCAATTTCCTGAGGTCACTAGCTTCATTTGTCAATTTGTCTATTCACTTTGTGCATACCAGCTGGTTGTAAATGCACTTCTATTCATTAGGTGCCTCAATGAATACAAGGAGGGCTGTTTAAAAGGTGGGTAAGGAGCCATCATTTCTGGATAATTGGCTTATTATAGATAATTTTTTTTACAGATTTAGATTACATATATTAGGATTCAATTAATTATTCACCCACAAGTGTTTGTAAGATTAGCAATTCTGGTCCTGGACTATTGGAGAACGGTTCCACACACACACAAAACAACTCTCACCTCGCTTCCACTGGTCTCGCACAAAACAATTATTTCCACAGAGAGTAGGTATGTGAAATTAATTTAAACTATTATACATTTAGAAGCTAATAATACCTATTAGGGTATTCACCCACAATAGCTTGTAAGATTCTAGGTTAAACTGGTCTCTGTGGGGGAAATTAACCCGATCAATGAATGTAGATAGTCAATATAGACTTGGTTAACACAGGTTTATTACAGAGTTATAGCAGATGACTCAATGAGGACAATTGCATGGTGTCCCCAGGTGAGCTCCAGAGTTCAGTGAGATGTCAGTCTTTATAGCGTGAGAGCTGGGTGTTCTGGGTAAAATGGCCCCGGTCCAGGATTGGAGGAGGTCAGGGTGAGTTAGAGGGAGTGGGGGGGTGGTATTAGGTGAGAAGGACGGAAGGGTAAAGTAAGGAAGGGGGGGGGGTTGGGGGAGGAGGAGGGGGCAAAAATGTGGGTTGGGGGGCTGGATAGATACAAGGTGAATGGGGGAGGATTGGAGCATGACTAGGGATCGTTAGGTGAGACACAAGGTGAATGGGGGAGGATTGGAGCATGACTAGGGATCGTTAGGTGAGACACAAGGTGAATGGGGGAGGGTTGGAGTATGACTGGGGAACATGACTGGAGACACAGGTAGCTTTCACTTATCTTTAACCCCTTGTGTGACGCAAGCACGCACACACACATACACACAACATTCACTCATCATATACATTCATACATAATCAAACATGCATACATATTCATTAATCTTATCATACATGCATTCATACATTCATATCCATTCATACATATATTTATTTATTGTGTTGTGTTGTGTTGTGTAGATATATTTATTTATTGGGTTGTGTATATGTATTTATTTATTGGGTTGTGAGGGTATTGGTGTTGAAGGTTGTCTGATTGTAATGTGTATAGGAAACTGCTAATTAATTGATGTGTAGCACCTGTTTAGTTTGTTTAATTAATTATGTGTGGCACCTGTGGAGGGGGAGGAGTCCAGGGTGTTCATGAGGGCTGTGGCCCAAGGAGTGTGGGGTTCTTGCCTGCGTTAGTGTACAGTGAAGGTATACAGAGGGAAGCGCCGTAAGTGTTGTTAGTCTGTTTGTCTCTGTGTGGGGCTTCACCAGAACCACGGTTGCAAAAAGAGTAACCAGGGAAGCTCCACACAGTAAGTGTTTGTCTGTCAACGTGAGGTTATTGTGGAACCCACCTGACAGACTGCAGAGGTAGTAGTATAGCTTTTATTATTTTGTTTATGTCACTAGTATGAGATGTCACCACTGCACCTTGGAAGGCTGATAATAAAAGCAACCTCAACACCACTTATTCCGACTACGCCATCATTGTTGTGAGTTTCGAGGGGAAGAGGAAAAGGACCCCGTCACACCTTGTCTAAAACGACTTATCTAAAACCAATAATTTCCATGGATTTGATTTCAGAGTGGGTATGATGAATTAGCAATAACTCATCATAGCAACGACCTAGCATACCGTGCGGCAAAGGGAACCGCTCCCGCCTACCTCCGGTCAATGGTCTCTAACTACACACCCTCAAGACCCCTACGCTCTGCATCTTCTGGCCGCCTCAGACCTACTCCTATCCAAGCTCCGGGAGGGTCATCAAAGAGAAGTCGCCTATTCTCAGTCATTGCCCCACAATGGTGGAATGAACTACCCACACAAGTTAGGACAGCCGAACCCCGTCCAATCTTTCGCCGTCGACTAAAGACGCACTTCTTCAACTATTATCTGAAATAATGAAAAAAAAAAAAAGATCTAACCCTAACTAACCTTACTGTCATGCATTTGTCCTAATAAACTAACCTACACTGTAACACGCAACACTTTGATGAACATTGTTACTCAGCTGATAGAGTTGTACCCTTCCTGATGACTTGTCGTACAGAACTTGTAAGTTGCTTTGGATAAAAGCGTCAGCTAAATGACTAAATGTAAATGTAATGTAAACTCACTTGATAAATAAAATTCTATGCAACCGAATAACACCACGGCTTGAGTCGAGTGAAAACGGATGACTGGCGAGCTTTTAAAAGCGAAAGTAAGTAAAAACACAAGCTACACCTGAAGGCTAAATATCGGGTCCTCCTCCAATGGTCCACGGAAGCAGATTGATGCATTAAAAACATGATGCAGGTGCAGATAACGCTCTGCAAGGTGCAAGCATAGGGTTCAAGTTCAAGTTTCTTTATTAGTTGTCATACAGAAGTACAGAATACTTTTATACAAAATGCTTCTTTCTGTTACGCTCCAGAGACTGTGCTAGACAAAAATAGATAAGTATAAAATAAAATAAGTATAGCAAGTGTAAAATAGAAGTCACGTAAGTAGACACAAGTGTTCAGTATGTACATATGTACAATGTTCAATGCAGAGTAGAAGTAACTGAGTTACCATACAATATACTATACAATATACTAATATACAATATACTATATAGTGCAAAGGAGAAATGGGATGAGGTACAATTTAGGTACAATTTACAGTAAGGTGTGATGACGTATGGGTTGTAGTGCAAATTCTTTACCAATAAATATAAAGTGTGTTTAGGTGTTCTAAAGTGTGTGTGTCGGTGCTGCAGTGAGTTGTTTGTTTAAAGTGAGTGTGTGCGTGTGGATGTGTGTGCTGTGAGTGCATTTGATGGTTGTTACATAGTGTTATTGTTCGTTGAGCATCCTGATGGCATGGGGATAGAAGCTTCTTCTGAGTCTTTCTGTGCTTGCCATGAGACTCCGGTATTGCTTGCCTGACCGCAGCAGTTCAAAGAGGCAGTTGTTTGGGTGGCTGGAGTCTTTGATAATTCTCTTAGCCTTACCCATGCACCGCTTGTTGTAAATGTTCTGGAGAGTGGGAAGCCCCCCTCCAATTGTGCGTTCGGCTGAATGGGCCACTCTCTGTAGTCTGCTACGGTCTTGTGCGGTGCTATTCCCAAACCAGGAGGTGATATTGCCAGTCAGGATGTTCTCTATTGTACATGAGTAGAAGTTCTTAAGGATCTTCTGACTGACTTGGGAGGGGGGGTTTGGACATTTATGGGGGCCAGTTTAGAATGGCAGCCTCCCGTAGGTGCTCTTTGAGAGCAGTTTTGAAGGTGGGTAGGGATTCAAATTTTTTTACGGCTGTGGGTAGGGCGTTCCACATTGATGTGGCATAATTGAGAAACATGTTTAGTCCCTTGTTTGAGCCGAATCTGGGTTGAACATGATTTGTGGAACTCCCTCTGGTGTTGTGGTTGTGGTATTCACTGACCTTTGGGAAGTATTTCGACATGTACATGGGTACTTTAGTGGTGTAGTGTATCTTGTAGATTCAGATTCAGATTTCTTTATTCACCATTTTGTACAGGTACAAAATGGAACGTGATTTGACATTACAGTGCATGATAGATTTTTTCACAAATAGGAACAACATAATAATAATAATGATAAATAAATAAGTAAGTTCAAAACAGGACAGAACAGTGAGACAACAATAAGACAGTAAAGTGCAGTGGTAGGGGACATGGAAACAGTGCAGCACAGTTCAAGTCCAGAGGTCCAGCCCTAGCAGCTCGCCATAGAGGGGGGGGAGCAGGGGGACACCTGACTTGTTTACCAGGCGAGCTGCTGAGGGGAAGAAGCTGAGTCTATGGCGTGACTTTAATGTCTTGGGCAGCCGTAGCCGCCTGCCGTGGGGGAGCATGGTGAAGAGGTTGTGACCCGGGTGGGCGGGGTCTGCCATGATCTTCCAGGCCCATTGCAATTTGCTGTACTCTGTCGTCTGCTCTAAGCCATCCTAGGTTGTCAAAATGGGCAGGGGTGAGGTGGGTTCTAGGAGTAAGGTCAAGCAGTAGTCTGTTTAGTACCGTTTACCTCTACCATCTGTTCTCTCCCCTCCAGGTAGGATTGCATCCAGCTCACTGATAAACTTGCTTTTAGCTTGTCAATCAGAATGGAGTGATTGACAGTGTCGAAAGCCTTTTGGAGGTCCAGCATGACCATTGACCATGCCGCAGTATTTGCCCGCGTCCACCTCTTGTTTGATGTGGTCGTTCAAATAGAGAAGGCATGTGTCAGTGGAGTGGGATGTTCTGAAGCCAGATTGGAATTCGTAGATTCGATTTTTTCCCGCAAGGTACTTTTTGACCTGTTTGTAGACTATTTTTTCCATGACTTTCGAGATGGAGGTAAGAATAGAAACAGGGCGGTAGTTGCCTGGGTCTAATTTGCTGCCTTTTTCGTGCAGGGGGGTCACTCTCGCAATTTTGAAGTCTTTGGGGACGTGTATCTGTTTTATGGATAGGTTTATTATGTGTGTGATGACTGGGGTGATGGCGGCTGCTGAGTCTCTGAGGAATTTGGAGGGGATATTGTCATGTCCAGTGGCCTTGTTAGGTTGGAGGGCGCTCAGTTTATTGAGTACCTCATCTGTTGTTACCATTTCAAGTTTGAAGTCGTCTTTGCGGACCCCTAGGTTTTTATAGTATGCTAGGATGTGTTCTACCCCAAAATGCCCTGGTTGGGAGCGTACTGTAGTTTATTAACCTGTTAAGTGGTAGCCCTATTTTCAGAAATTTTGCCTAAAGGTAGTAAGGTACATGCCTAAGTAAATGGAAGATTGCTCCACTTCTGCAAGGTCAATTAGCATGTTCTTGGTATCTAGGAACATCTAGGGACCCGGGGGAAATATTGTGTCTGTTACTAGGCTTGAGTAAATTGTAATGAAGAAAAGGAGAATATAAATTATGATTTATTTTTGCATCTTTGACGGTGAATAACACCATGTTAAATCTGCGGGGTAAGAGATTTCACTCACTGAGCTCATTCACCACCTTATTGAGATCAAGTGTAAAAAAAATCTAAGCAAATGAATAAAGGGAAGATGATTAAACAGAAGGATTTGTAGATACAGTAATAAATGATAATCGATTTTAATTATGAATTCATATTTGACCTTGAACTTGACCTTGACCTTATTATGGCCAAATCATACATCTATGGATTGGGGAAAGGCTCCTCTTTGAATCTGGATTTAGTCATTTCCTTGCGGTTTTACGATAAAAGGGATATAATTAGAATTTTTTCGATAAATTCGTATTTCCGATAAATCGTATAAAACATCTGTAAAAATGAAAATATACACGTTGACTACTGTTTTGATAGGGTTATGGTCTTTACTCTTGGCTACAAAAAATATATAAAAAACATTAACCTCTTAACAACATGTGGGCCCTCATGAGGACGATTCGCGATGCCACTTTGCCGACCTCTAGTGGCTCGGTTGTGCATTTATTTTAATACAATAGATTGCCCTTTCAGGTGACAAAATCCGTTCAGCGGTTCTCGAGTTACATGCCGATATGTGAGGTGTGCCCCAAAGTACGCAAAAGTACACATTACCACCCCCGACTCCCGGGGCTCTAGCTCCGTCAATCATTTGGCGATCTCGAAGATATTTGCACAGGGTTGTAGCCAATGAGTGTGGCTTTCCATTGATACCCCATGATATGAAAATCGGGGATCTAATATGGTCTCTATTGATCGATTTATGATACAAAAAAGCAGGGTCCCCCTATACTGGAGGGGAGAGAACAGATGGTGGAGGTAAACGGTACTCTATCCCCCCCCCCCCCCCTCTGATAGGGATGGGTACCGAATTCGGTACTTTTGAGGTACCGAACCGAAACACGTCGGTACTACCGAGTATCGAATCAAGTGAGAAACCGAATAAAAAAGAAAAATAAAAAATATTACATTTTTTTTTCCTTTTTTTTTTTACCTTTTTTTTCATGTCAACGTTCACACGCACAATATATGCTTACCTAGGATTTGACTTGATTCAACAACAAAGCAGTCGGAGCAATGACAAGCCGAAAACTGTCGAAATTGTAGTTATTTGAAGTTTGGATTTTTGTTTTACGACTGAGGTAGGTAAATTAAATTTCTTGAGACTAAAGTACCGAAAAAAGGTACCGTTGGGTACCGGTATCGATTCACAGGTACCGGTACCGGTATTGGTTCAAATGTGAAAGGTACCCATCCCTACCCTCTGAGTGAGCTGTGGTGTTCCACAAGGAAGCATACTAGGACCGCTACTGTTCCTAATTTATGCAAATGACATGTCGTCAGCTTGTGACTGCAACTTGTTCACGGACGACTCAGCCCTGCTGGTCTCTGACAAGAACAAGTTACAGGTTGAAAAAACCCTCAGCTCTGAACTCGGCAGAATCTGCACCTGGCTCGCTGATAACAAACTATCATTACACCTGGGTAAAACAGAGTCCATTCTCTTCGGATCAAATAACAAACTCAGCAAGACCGACGGCTTCTCAGTTACAGTGGGTGACAATATTGTCACAAGGAAAGATGAAATTACATACCTAGGTTCCATCCTAGAGGCAAATCTTTCCTGTGACAAAATGGCATCCAAGGTAATAAAAAAAGTCAACCAACGAACTAGATTCTTGTACCGGATCTCCTCTCTGGTAAACAAGAATACCCTGAAGACTCTGGCAGGAGCACTCATTCAAGGGTACTATGACTATGCTTGCACCTCATGGTACCAAAGCACCTCAAAGGCGCTAAAAACAAGATTACAAACATCACAAAACAAACTGGTCAGACTTCTACCTGACCTTACCCCTAGAACCCACCTCACCCCTGCCCACTTTGACAACCTAGGATGGCTTAAAGTAGACGACAGAGTACAGCAACTTGCAATGGGCCTGGTCTACAAGATACACTATACAAAGCTGTAAAGAAATGTGAATCCCTACCCACATTCAAAACCGCTCTTAAAGAGCACCTACGGGAGGCTGCAATTCGAAACTGGCCACCGTAAATGTCCAAACCCCCCCACCCTCACCCCCTCCGAATAGACAGTCTCCTCCCCACCACATGTATATATTTCTCTCCCCGCCGTATGTATATTTCTCTCCCACCCACCCACCCCCTCCAAATGTACAGTCTCCTCCCCACCGGATGTATATATTCTCTCCCCACCGTATGTGTTACAAAGGGTCAGATTAAACCGAATATATATATTTATTACTTGAGATATATTGTATAGTATTTGTATATCGTCTGATATCCCTTGTATATTCTTTGTACATATAAACGGAATATCCCTTTACCTAGTACAGGCCAGACCATAATATTCGTTCTCCTATTGGACAGCGATCCCTTAGGCGCCACGGCCATACCCCCAATGTCTAGTTCAAAGTCACCGCTAAGACATGCCTGGACATGCCCGGTTCTGCGCAGGAATACGAGACAGAAATAAGGCTGGTACTAGATTGTTCACCTTACGTATAAATACGGCGCAGGTGAATACAGCAGTTAGTTACCCCAATAAGTTGAAGCCTCACACCACGATACAACGTGCTGTGAAGTGGGCCCGTTTTGCCCCGAAATAGAGCCTTGAGACCACGTGCGAATTGATAGCTGAAGTGTCAGAGTTTAATGCTGTATCGTCGAGTTCGACCTATTCTATTATTAAGTAATAGTCTATTATGTATAGTGTATCGTGCGGCTACCGTTCTACAGTGACTAGCATTACCAACGTTTCATCGTACCGAGCTAGTGTGCTTATCCAGGCTGGGCGGCCTAACCTGGTGCCGTCATCCGAGGAGCCCTAGACGAGAACCGTGTGGATATGTACACTGGATAACCTACCCGACGACTACAGAGCCCTTTTCGGCTGGATTATATTTGCTTTGGTCCTGTAGCTGTTGGAGCGGAGAATCGTCTACACCCACTACTGTGTGGGATCTACCCTGTGAGGAGCACCGTCGAGCCCGCCTCTAGTACTCTGAGGCTGGCTAGCTTTCCTCCATGCGGCACTGCATACCGGAGAATAGCTGTTGCTTCGTCTACGGATCAAGGGATTATTGCACTGTCTCCTGTACCTGGAGTCTCCTTATTCCTCGTTGACCCAGACTTTTGCTACCGACAAATCCTCTCCCCTGCTGGCTTACAACCGGAGGGAACCCTCTTAGTATCTCCAGCTGATCTACTAGTGTACCATATATAATTCTTATGATACAGGTGGTATTAATTATCTCCTGCGTAATATGCTCATGGACTTACGCTCTTGACCTATTCATGCACATTCTTCGCCTTACAAGCGCAACTCTCAATCTTGATAAGTAATGTAAGATAATCTTCGTGCTCTTCTAATAAATATTCTTCTAAACAGTATTTCTTGTGAAGCCGTGTTATTGTGGGGGTGTTCATCTCATATACATGTGTACTGTATGGCCAGTAGTAATGTACATAACTCAGTAGTGGTTTAATGATACCATACTTATTCAATACAGTCAGGGAATTGTACCCCTCAGTTACAGTATGTATATTTCTCTCCCACCCACCCACCCCCTCCTAATGTACAGTCCCCTCCCCATCATATGTATATACTCTGTCAGGATCTATGGGTAACAGTACTGTATATTTGAATATCGTATATGTCTCAAATGTACAGTAACAGTACTAAATACCTGTATGTCATGTATGTCCCTATGCCATAAATGTCATGTATGTTGTGTATGTCATAAATGTCACTATGAATTGAAAATGGGGGACCCTGATGTAAACAAGACAAACGTCTTTCTCTGGTCTGCATCCCCTTAACAATTGTGTGTATTGAGCCGTACTGTATTGTACCCATTCTGCAATCTGTTAAATAAAGTTTTCATTCATTAATTAATTCATTCATTCATTCATTCATTCATTCACAGCTTAACAGGTTGTGGCAGGCCAGTTGAATTGCACCTTGGCTGCGGGCCAAAATTAATTGATAGGTGAATTAAGGATTTGGCCCGCGGGCCTTGAGTTTGACACATGTGCCCTAAACAATACAAATGCCCAAAAAATGGCAGTTTCTTTAATTTGCTGCCACATCAAAGTCTAAGTGATGAGAAAGGAATATGCAGCCTTGAATTACTCCCTTCCCACTAACGGAAGCAACACAGACAATTTCAGCATCAAGTACTTTATTATGCCACCGTATAATGTGGAAGCCATTACTTACAAGACTTTCTTTCACAGATCTGTCTGAAGGTGAAAATGATTTGATTTGCGCGGGAACTTTCTATCCGCCTTACAACCTTCTCCTCCTTCTTTTTCTTCTTCTTCTGTTGAATATCTCTGAACTGTTGTTACCAAGACAAAACCCAGTGTAAATTGCAAGTACATTTGCAACTTTGGAACTATATGAATACATAGCTGGTGTGTAATGTGCTCTAATAGGAGTCAAATATTCTATTATAGGCTACACTAATGAAACAAATAAGTAGTATATTGAACCCCCCCCCTGCACCCTTCCTACTTATTTAGCACGCAGCTCTATTCCTGCTGTATACTTAACCTTCCTTTCCCCCTGGTAGAACATCCACCTGGTGGCCCGCTGGCTGAACAGCCTGGAGAAGCTTCTGGAGCAGCATGCAGAGTCCAGCCACCAAGACTTCAGGGTGTTCATGAGCGCCGAGCCGTCCTCCACTCGAGAGGGACACATCATCCCGCAGGGCATCCTGGAGAACTCCATCAAGATCACCAACGAGCCGCCCACTGGCATGCATGCCAACCTGCACAAGGCCCTGGACAACTTCAACCAGGTACCACCGTCTGGCTATTCTTAAAAGGGGGCAATCCACCCTAAAACAGGATTTCCATTGTGCCGATCTCAGGGCGGTTAAATCAACAGGCCCTGTTTTTGTGAATCTACAGTAGATGCAAGCTTATCCCTGGCACTTGGTAATAACCAAAACATTTGACTTGTAATGACTTGTAATTTCTTTTTTATGTAAAGCTTAAAGTGAAAATCCACCCTAAAATAAAATGTACACTATTCCTTTAAGTCCATATCTATAAACACAGACTGCCTTCATGGGTGTCATAGTGTGTGACAGTTCCATTAACACTTTGAGTGCCACGCCGGGTTTTCCTTTTTACCCCCTTGATGCCACGGTCCACTTCAATGTTAACGTTAATATCGCCTAATCTATGTTTTAAATTATGGCTATGTGTCTAATCTGCCCGTCGCTTATCAAAGACTACTTTTCCAGTCAGTGCTGTCAAGGCAGATTGGTTTTTTATCGCTTAATTTCCGTTTCAGAGCATTTAGAAAAGCACCCGTTTTGAGATAAAAAAAAACAGTTCATTCTGGACCATTCTATGATAATCGTCTTTTACTGGAATATTCCAGAACGTTGATATTCGTCGGCTTATTTATGAATCGTTTTCAAATAAACGCTAGATGATCAATATTATACGTGCACGCAAGCACATTCGGGCCGCGCACGGATAATCGCTGTGTTCATTTCCTCTCAGACTTTTACAGTGAAACCGAAAGAGCCCATTTCACAAAACAGCCTATATCTTCATCAAAATTAGTCTGATTATCCTAACACTGATAACATAGATTCCTTATGTGACATCAGATGGTATCCAACTGGTATATTCCAATTCCTGATCACCATTCGAAAAAATCGATAAGTGTATGGATCCAACGTGATACAGTAGTACACATGATTCCGCGGGGCTGAGAGGCTCCAGAATGAACTGTGGTAACCCCGGCTGGATCAGTGGACTGGAAAATGTGGAGTACCGGATTTTTTTCCCCATCCATTTTCATTGAGTCCATTCCAAAATCCCTTATGTCATCTGGGAGACGATAGGGGGCGCTTTTTTCCACATATGATCGCCGGCGGCGCTCGGGTATTGGGTAGGCTCGCGTGATGCAATATGATTTCAGATCGCTAAAAAAAAAAAAATAATCAGAGAAATCTTGTGAGTGGCTTTCAACATAACTATCGGAAACCCGAGATATCTCGTGTGTGGCAGTGAAAGTGTTAATCACTTGTCAATGGAGCAGCTCCTAGATTTGATCATCACTAGAATCTTATCACTCTGGTATTGATCTTAAGGAGAGACTTGTTCATATTGACAAATGTAGGCTACAACAATAATAACAACAATACAAAATTATTAAAATAGCAATAATAATAATTCTATTCTAGGGTCTATTCTATTCTATTTCCCCTGTAAATAGCTTGTTGCGATTAACTGATAGAAAGGCTCCATTCGGTTGAAGGATTTACTCCAGTGGGAAACGCATAGCATCCATTTGGGCAGATGTTCCCATGTGCTGTCGCCAAGGCTGCTGTCATGAAAATAGTTCAGAGTGCCAGGCTGCCGATTTTATGAGGAAATGGATACCAAAATTGTACTGCGCCAGCGGATCTGTATTGACAACACCCCCCCCTCCCCTTCCCCTCCCAAACTGCACCACCTCACCCATCTCGGCACAGACAGTGGGTTCCTTTTGAGCCATGAAATCAGTGAACAGCACAGACTCCGCCAGCCTCGTGCTGGCGCGGAAATATCTGTAAACATAGATAACCGTCAGAGCATCAAGACTCAAATTATGTGATCGTCAGGGAGTTGAGAATGAATTAGTGGCCGACTTTGTGGGCTGATAGGAATTTGACTTGAGCTATTACATCCAAATGAGTTGTATTTAAATCCTTACGGTGCTGAATAAGAAAATGCAGTCAAATCACCTCGGGTTGCCTACCGTCGGTGTCCTTGGGAGCTGTATTCACCGTCTACAGAGCAGCTCTGGAATTTTCCTCTAGACGGCATCATCACTGGAATCTCATCTTTCTGGTGTTATTGTTAAAATAGGGTGTTCCTATTCACAATGAACAAGAACTGCATGGTGCAGTATTATAGAAATATCACATGAATTATATCTTAGGGGTGGATATTTCCCCCTTTAACAACCACAAGGCTTCATGGCTTCAGGAGAACGAGGGGGTAACGGGCACATAATACGCCTTGAACATATTCAAAGCGGTCAGCGTAGGTCAGCCGTCAAGATGCAGTGTATTCACACACAGACACCTGCAGGCCCTACACACATTGATTAGGCCTGTGTGCAGGCGGGGGTGCAACAGAAGGCACATATCGACATTATTTTCTTCCAAATCCCTCATTTTCTTCCATTGCCACAAGAGGTGGTTGAGGCGTTGCATACCAATTTCCTCTGTAGATTCTCTCGTCAACTTGCCAATTTCTATGCCGCAGTGGCTGGCAGATGGAGACGGTCACCTCTCACCGACACTGGAATCGCCTCTGTGACCCATGTAGGACACAGGTGTGAAAGTGTTACATGTTTGTGTCTTGAGGATAAAGATTACCAAAAAAAAAAGCAGTTGATTTGTTAGTTTATGTATTATTATGTTTTATTTATCTATTATTTATTTAGTATATAGTATAATATATATATTTTTTTTATTCCTTTATTTGGGGGGGGGGGGGGGGGGGGTTGTGGACAACATGATGCTTCAGGGCTGTTGTATAAACCCTTCAGGTAGGACGGATCACTGCACCGCGGCGGTCCTCTCCCAGCCTCCTCCACGTGGTCTCCATCGAGGCCGTTACCTCCCTGCTCAGCTGCCCATGTATCTTCTCCACATCATTACCCAGAGTGCTTACTTTCCTGCCAGTCTATTCCCACACTCCACGCTTCACCCCATGCCTATCTGGCCTGATGAGTGTGATGTGTTAGTGGACCTTGTGCCTTACTCCCCACTGAGGTAAATACGGGAAGATATTCCAGTCATGTGTACTCAGTGAAAGCTAATCAATGCTAAGGCTAACCCAGCTGTAATAGCCCACCCACATGGATAAAGCCCCGGCACTAAGCCACAGAAATGACAGTTTCATTCTCCCTTGACCTTTTCACTGGGAGAGACAAAAAGCAGAGCGTCAGGCCTCTACTTCGGTGCCGGACCGGACGAGCCTGCAGGGGCTGAAGTAGAGACCTGACACGGTCCCTCTGGAGGGGCTGAAGTAGAGGCCTGACGCTCTGGAGGGGCTGAAGTAGAGGCCTGACACGGTTTCTCTGGAGGGGCTGAAGTAGAGGCCTGACGCTCTGGAGGGGCTGAAGTAGAGGCCTGACACTCTGGAGGGGCTGAAGTAGAGGCCTGACACTCTGGAGGGGCTGAAGTAGAGGCCTGACACGGTTCCTCTGGAGGGGCTGAAGTAGAGACCTGACACGGTTCCTCTGGAGGGGCTGAAGTAGAGGCCTGACGCTCTGGAGGGGCTGAAGTAGAGGCCTGACACGGTCCCTCTGGAGGGGCTGAAGTAGAGGCCTGACACTCTGGAGGGGCTGAAGTAGAGGCCTGACACGGTTCCTCTGGAGGGGCTGAAGTAGAGACCTGACACGGTTCCTCTGGAGGGGCTGAAGTAGAGGCCTGACGCTCTGGAGGGGCTGAAGTAGAGGCCTGACGCTCTGGAGGGGCTGATGTAGAGGCCTGACACTCTGGAGGGGCTGATGTAGAGGCCTGACACTCTGGAGGGGCTGATGTAGAGGCCTGACACTCTGGAGGGGCTGATGTAGAGGCCTGACACTCTGGAGGGGCTGATGTAGAGGCCTGACACTCTGGAGGGGCTGAAGTTTGTGAATTTTGTATGTGTGCATGAATGTGTGTGCATGCATGTGGCCATGTGAGAGTGTGTGTGTGTGTGTGTGTGTGTGTGTGTGTGTGTGTGTGTGTGTGTGTGTGTGTGTGTGTGTGTGTGTGTGTGTGTGTGTGTGTGTGTGTGTGTGTGTGTGTGTGTGTGTGTGTGTGTGTGTGTGTGTGTGTGTGTGTGTGTGTGTGTGTGTGTGTGTGTGTGTGTGTGTGTGTGTGTGTGTGTGTGCGTGTGTGTGTGTGTGATGTGGGTCTCTTGGCTCTCTGTGTGAAGTGAGACCATGTCCCTTCTCTCCAGTCCACAGGTCATGAATACTAGGGAGGCTGTGCTTCTCTTTCAGCTGTGTGGAGCAGAGGAGCACTGTGCAGAATATTAACTAACTCTTGGTTAGTTGCCTGCGTATGTGTCTGTGTGTGCGTATGTGTCTGTGTGTGCATATGTGTCTGTGTGTGCGTATGTGTCTGTGTGTGCATATGTGTCTGTGTGTGTAGCTTATATCTGTCCTTGTGTGTGTATGTGTGTGTACTCAGCTCTGCATGCGTGTGTGTGCGTGTGTGTAGGATTCCGTCTGGTCTGTTGTTTGTGTGTGTTTGTGTGTGTATGTGTGTGCACGTGTGTGTATGTGTGTGCACGTGTGTGTATGTGTGTGCACGTGTACAACGTAGGAGTCAGCTCCCCGGGGCACCGTGTTGGGGGGGACGGGGGGGGGGGGGGACGGGGGGACAGCCAGCGGCCCTCGACGCAGCACTCTACATGACACATGCTGGAATAAAGATAATTTAGACTCCCTATTTCCATAGGGGTTATTGGCATGCTTATTTAAGAGTCTCTGCCCTAGAGATTACTCTGCCATTTACATTCTGTGTTGTTTTTTTCCTCCTCTCCTCTCCTCTTTTCTCTCACTCCCTTATCCGATATAATGAGCCTGCGAGATGGTCGGAGGCTGAGAGGCGCCTGACAAGCAGTGACAATTAAAAGGGAATCTTCATCGCCTGGGTTTATTGTCATCTCGTCATTCCATTGTGTCTGTCTGGTAGCGTGCCACGCAGCTGTGGCCCCCGATGCAAATTATTATTGTTTATTTTTTTTTATTTATAAAAAGCTGATCACAGCAAATCTTCCACACACCCTTTTTACCTTTAAAACTCTTTCATTCTTTCTTTATCTTTAACCATTAGTTAGAGCTTGTTGAGGTCGTCCTCATTTCCAATGAAGTAGACAGACGGGTGACAAAATTAAAAGTAGTAACATAACTAGCTAGGAAAGCCAACCTCCTTGGCAGAGATAGCCTCAGGCTACTAGCAAATAGCCTAGTACTCTGCCACTTTGACTATGGTAGCGTGTCGTGGTTCGAGGGCCTGACAGTGACCATAAAAAAGAAGCTTCAGGTTTCCCAAAATAAGCTGGTAAGGGTGGTAATGGGTCTTGGCCCTCGCACCCACATAGGGAGGAGTCACTTTCAGGAGCTAAACTGGCTTCCTGTGGAGGCCAGAGTTACCCAGCTCAGACTGAACATAGTGCACAATATTATAAACCAAAGGTCCCCTAGATACCTCCAGAACTACTTCACCCCGGTCAACGAATCCCACAACCACAGAACTAGAGCAAGCATAGCAAACCTGAAGCCTGCTTCTTTCCGATCCAAACTGGGCCAGTGCTCCCTTACTTTCTCTGGAGCCCAGGATTGGAACAAGCTGCCTATCCCCATCAAGCAGAGCTTGAGCCTCCACAGCTTCAAGAGAAGCGTCAGGAAGTGGCTCATGGACAGAATAGAGGAATAGCCCCCTATAGTTCAATCAGTTTTTAGTTATTGTGGGGTACACAATTTTAGCGATAGGTTAGTCTTATATTGTTTTAAATGTATGTGTTTTGTGTTATTGTCGTGTTTTGTTGTGGCCTAACAGCCCTGGGACCATGATGGAAATAAGGGTGTTACTCTTTCTCATGTTATCCTTTGGATCCGTGTTGTGTGTTTTTAATCCATCAATAAAATCAATCAAGATAAAAATTAAGTTAAAAACAGGGGAAATTACCTGAAATACAAGAGAAAAAACAAAGATAACGAAATTAATTAATTAATACGGTGCCTTTACCGGTGCCTTTACCGGTGCCTTTACCGGTGCCGTACGGTTCAGGGACACGTGGGCTCCGTTGACATTCATGAGCGTGACGTGTCTGTGTATTTTCTGTGTCCTCTTATGTCTCTTGTCAGGACACGTTGGGCATCCTGTTTGCGCTGTGCTACTTCCACGGCGTGGTGGCGGAGCGGCGGAAGTTCGGGCCCCAGGGCTGGAACCGCTCGTACCCCTTCACCACGGGGGACCTCACCATCTCCGTCAGCGTCCTCTACAACTACCTGGAGGCCAACGTCAAGGTGTGCATGCATGTGTGTGTGTGTGTTTGTGTTTACAAAAGTGTGTGTACACACGTGCCTTTGCATGTATGTTCATGGTTTCCCTCAGGAACATGTGTGTGTATGTTGACACAAGGTTGGTTGTGTGTTTGCGCACGTGTGTAATGTGTGTTTACAAGACTGTGTGTGTGTGTCTGCATGTGTGTGCATGGTTACCCTCTGGAACAGGGTCACAGGCCCCTGCCGTCTCTAATTATTTAGTGTTCATTAGAAGTCCAAACGCATGCAACCTTGGCTAAAAACAAACCACCGACCACCCTTTTGGCATATTTGTGTCTCATCTCTCTCCCCATCTCCCAGGTGCCCTATGAAGACCTGCGCTACCTGTTTGGGGAGATCATGTATGGAGGTCACATCACAGACGACTGGGACCGGCGCTTGTGTTGTACCTACCTGGAGGAGTTCATTAAGCCTGAGATGATGGAGGGAGAACTGTGCCTGGCTCCAGGCTTCCTCTTGCCTGGGAACATGGACTACAACAGCTACCACCAGGTGAGACAACAAATAGACTGCAAGACACGACGCATGCAAGACCGATACTGCCAATACTAGACTACAATATAGAAGAAGAAGAAGAAGAAGAAGAAGAAGAAGAAGAAGAAGAAGAAGAAGAAGAAGAAGAAGAAGAAGAAGAAGAAGAAGAAGAAGAAGAAGAAGAAGAAGAAGAAGAAGAAGAAGAAGAAGAAGAAGAAGAACATTACTTTATTGTCAATGTACACAAGGCAATTTAAGTGTATCTTTTCACATATCCCTCAGTGCAGTGCAGCGCCCCTGGAGCAGTTTTGGGGTTCAGTGCCTTGCTCAAGGGCACTTACTGTAGGCACCATAGATGTAAGATCAGTCACCCTTCAGTCACCAGCTCACAGCTGGAATACACCCTCCTGTCAATGGTGGGGATCGAACCAGCGACCATTTGGCCAGCCTCTTTACCTCTAGGGTCTAGGCCTCCCCTATGAATGAATGAATGAATGAATGAAAACTTTATTTCACAGATTGCAGAATGGGTACAATACAGTACGGCTCAATACATACAATTGTTAAGGGGATGCAGACCTGAGAAAGACGTTTGTCTTGTTTCCATCAGGGTCCCCCATTTTCAATTCATATAGACATTTATGACATACACAACATACATGACATTTATGGCATAGGGACATATAGGTATTTAGTACTGATACATTTGTGACACCTATGGGATTGGTATTAGAGAATTTCCCCAATAGGCTACTAGATTAGATTAGATTAGATTAGATTAGATTAGATTAGATTAGATTAGATTAGATTAAAATGTATTGTCATTATAAAGCACACTGAAAATAATGTTGGCATCCAACCAGAGTGCAAATGTAACAGTAAAGTGTAATAGTAATATACAATGTACAGGTGATTAAACTGGCTATACAATATATAAATTAGTACTACTGAGTAATAGTGCTAATCAGATTCATGTAAAGATTTGTAATATTAATATGTACAGTGATATAGGTATAAAGACAGTATGGTAGTAGTCATACTGGCCATATATGTAAAAAGATGTACAAAACCTACACAAGTGTTTATCTATCCCACAATGCAAAACATCTAACATCCTGCTACCAAACATTAGATCTGCTACGTTAGCTATTAAATGTTACAGCAGATGGTCTTCGATTAACAGTAGCTAGCATTAGCTCTGCAACATTTGGTAGCTGACATTAGCTTTGTTTTTGTTGTTGTTAATGTTAGTACTAATGCTTGCTAACAGCAAAATAGGATGTTAGGCACTTTGCATTGTGGGATAGATAGACAACTTTGTATTACAAGCAGCCATACAGTCATCTATTCGTTTGATCTATGCCTAAATAATAATAATAATAATAATATAATAATAATACACTTTATTTCTATAGCACCTTTCATACCTTTCAAGAATTGCAGCCCAAAGTGCTTCACAGCAGTAAAATAGACATCAAATGAGCATAATTATTTGTTTTGCACTGCGCTTGTGTTGTTATCAGTCTTTGTGTTCAAGGTCCCAGACTTTTTCTTATTGCTCTTAGTAATTCTATTACAACAGGTTTCTTGACTTTCTCAAAAACCTTGGTTAACAGCGTCCCATACCCTGATATTGTGAATGTTTATCTAGAAGTAAGTTTGAACATAAGTTTGCCTTTTACTAAAGGTATAAAATAATGACACTTCAGTTGCAAAGCCTGCCATTGGCTATAAAGTCATTGTCAGATTAGTTGTGATATCTTGGCGTAATTACAGTAAACAAATGACACCATCGCTGAAACAATTCTCATACTAAGACCACATTTCCCATACACCCTTTTTTTTGCCATTGCAAATTGAGATGGTGCCTTTTGTTCCCGCCCCCCTGCAGCTCTCAGCATGGGGTTGTTGTGGAGACACCAGGGGGGGGTTAGCAGCCCTCTCTATCTGTGAATGTGGAGTTTTTTGTTGATGAGGCAAGTTTTGTTTTGAAAGGCTTTTGCGCCTTTAATGCAGTTCAGTAGAACTCCTGTGGATCTGACCCGGTGGGGAGCAATTATATACAAAACAGAGGCTACTTGTCACAGTCTCGTCAACCCTCATCCATTCTCGTCGCTTTCATCATGTTTTTGCGGTAGCCCTGTCAAGGTATGGACATTGAATAGCCAACGATATGTTGACGTTGAAGCACTCCACGTAGGGGCTGAGTCATTTCCTAATTACAACCTAGAATTAGGAGCTTTTTTGTAACTTTGAAATGACTAAATTTGACTTTGCTCTAGAGCAGTGGTTCTCAACTGGTCTAGCCTCAGGACCCACATTTTTCCTTAGGCATTAACACATTTTAACCACTTTGATTTATTTCACAAAAAAAGTTGCAGTAATACACAATCGTTCATGCATTGTTAAAAACATGAAATAAACAAACAAAAAGTGCAACTAGGGCTAAAAAACCAATGAAATAAAAAAATATATATACTGTATATGCTTCTTAGCAGACACTTTTATCCATATCAACGTACAGTACATGAGTGCATAGATTTTCAGTATATGTAGTCCCATGGGATCGAACCCACAGCCTCAGCATTGTTAGTGCCATGCTTTACCAAGTGAGCTACAGAGAACTACAGAAGGCAGATTTATCTTGAATTACAAGCCTGATGGCTTGTCGTACAGAACATGTAAGTCGCTTTGGATAAAGCGTCCGCTAAATTACTAAATGTAAATGTAAATGTATATATGCTTTTTAAACAAGTTTAAACTGGTGATGCTCATCATTATTCAATAATCTAAATTGAACTGTATGAAATGTGAAATAAAAAGGCAGACTTTTATTGTATTAAATAAAAAGGCAGACTTATCTTGAATTACAGGCATATATGCCTTTTAAACAAGTTTAAACTGGTGATGCTCATCATTATTCAAGAATCTAAATTGAACTGTAGCAGAGATTACCCAGGGGATTATCAGGGGATACTGAACAGAATTGTATTATGAAGAATATACATTTTTGATGGCTTCATGCTTTCATGTGCTAGAACTTCACTGCACACAACACACTGAGGTTTTTGTCCCTCTCTTTTGTCCTCAATGTAAGAAAACCCATATTTAATGTAGTCGGTGTCGTATTTGCGTTTCGCCATGTTTACAAATGCTCGAATCAATGAGCGCTAACGGTTACTGCACACGCGCTGTGTCATGGGAAACGTATATCCTTCAAAATAAAAGCGCAGCATCAGAAATTTTTTTTACACACACATCCGCGACCCACTCAAAATGGCCCTGCGACCCACTTTTGGGTCGCTACCCACCAGTTGAGAACCACTGCTCTAGAGGACTCAAAAGGGGAACTACGCCCAGTGCATGCTATTCCTCTGGTTTAAAACAATACAAAGATATTAGTGAGGGGGCGCCCGCGTGCACAACGTTACTGCGCGGTCGACCCGGGTTCGTCTCCCGATCCCGGACGGATTTGCCGCATGTCCTCCCCCCATATCTTCTCCCGTTCTTCCTCTCCTCTGCTCTCTGTCGGTCATGTCTGACCAGAATAAAGCTGTAAAAATGCTAAAATAAACTAAAAAAAATAAAAAGATATTAGTGAAAATGTGCAACTCTCCCAAATCCCCCAAACTAGAGCGCTAAAGCTGTGATGTTATCAAGTGTACAGTCTGAAGCCTAGACGGTGGATTGGAAAAGATTTTATAGATGACACAGAACCGAGAACACTACAATAGAACATACCGTCTATAATATGGGTTTACTTTATTGTCAATGGAGAAGCTCTAGACGTTATACTTGATGACATCATATGTTTGGTTCTTACTTCCCTGGCTCTGGGAGAGAAAGCAGGATATTGATGGAGCCGTCTCAGGCCACAGGAATAACGCGTGATTTGAGCGGCGTACCCCTTGAGCAGACTTGAGCCACGACGGCTCTGTTTATGTCAGCCTGCTTTAACCTGGTTCCTACAAATTCCGATGCTATCCATAATTTAGAAGAGAGGGAACCTTCAGATTGACGAGGTCAAATCAGGCATGAGGCACATTGTCTTAGCTGCTGAAGCATAGTATAAATGGCCATCTATTATTTATCATTCTGTGTATGCGTGTGTGTGTGTGTGTGTGTGTGTGTGTGTGTGTGTGTGTGTGTGTGTGTGTGTGTGTGTGTGTGTGTGTGTGTGTGTGTGTGTGTGTGTGTGTGTGTGTGTGTGTGTGTGTGTGTGTGTGTGTGTGTGTGTGTGTGTGTGTGTGTGTGTGTGTGTGCGTGCGTGTATATATGGAAGAGAGAGAGGGGGGGAGGGGGTGCGGCTGATCCAAATAAATACATTAACAAACCGAAAACAAACTAAGCCAACTATGTTGTGTTCATTTCAATTTAGTTGTTGTTCCTGATGTAAGAGTGCTGATGGTCTTCCTCCACGGAGTCTGTGTGTTTGTCTTGTTATGACAGCGGGAACTGGCTGGAACACTGCCCTTTCAAAAAAAATTCTAATAATAATAATAAATAAATAAATAAACTTGACACCTGCCAACATGTATATCAATTTGTTGGCTCACAAAATATCCGCTGGCGCTCGCGGACGTTCCATATATCTCCCACCAGGTCCCCAGAGAACACGAGTGACGGGGGGAGGGAGGGCGACTTGCATTTAATTATTCCCCCAGCCGGGGTGCCACTCACTGGGCACATCTTGGCTGTCACACAGGCACCCCCGGTGTGGAGGGGTTGGTTGAGCGTTTTAGAATTGGCTGCCACCAAACAGCCAGGCTGAGGGGGTTGAGTGGTTGAGATTTGGCCCAAGAACAGGCACTGTATAAAAAAATAAAAGGCCTGTGGGTCCCTAGAGGTATGTTAGGGCCATGTCCTCCCCTTCAGCCATCTGGAGCTAACTAGTCCAGTATATAGGAGGAGAGGAGAGTGAGCGGAGAGTGAGAGGAGAGGAGTGTGAGAGGAGAGGAGAGTCGGAGGAGGAGAGTGAGAGTGAGAGGAGAGGAGGGGAGAGTGAGAGGAGAGGAGAGTGGGAGGAGAGGGAGAGGAGGGTGAGAGGAGAGTGAGAGGAGAGTGAGATGGGAGGAGAGTGGGAGGAGAGTGAGAAGAGAGTGAGAGCCGGAGGAAAGGAGAGTCGGAGGAGAGTGGGATGAGAGTGAGAATAGAGTGAGAGGAGAGTCAGAGGAGAGGAGAGGATAGTGAGAGGAGAAGAGAGTGAGAGGAGAGCAGAGGAGAGGGGGGAATTGGCTATAGCACAGTACTGATGACTTTGTGATTCAGCATTTTGATACCTCTTTCAACACACACACACACACACACACACACACACACACACACACACACACACACACACACACACACACACACACACACACACCACCACCACCACCAAACAAAAATATTATCAAACCACTGCAGGAGAGATAAAAACAACAGTTATATGTAAACTTTCTACATTAAAAGCCAATATATTTTCCATCAAGACTTTCACCTGGAAATTATGATTAGAAGAGCCTCGCGTATTTAAATACGGTGTAACACCACAAAAAGCACTTTTCATAGAACATCCACTTTCCCTCTGCTCTAACTTAAAAGCATATCGATATTCATTATTATGGACCGGCAGATGGGACACGGAATTATGGAATTCCATCGCTCCCTTCATCATGGCGTTCTCCTCTCCTCGTATGGTCATTAGCGAGTCATTAGCGAGTCGCTCAATGGATCCCACTGAGGGCGGGATCCACAAAGAATGGATTGCACGGTGCTAATTGCACCCTTACTTACAATTCATTATGAATTGAAAATGGGGGACCCTGATGTAAACAAGACGAAAGTCTTTCTCTGGTCTGCATCCCCTTAACAATTGTGTGTATTGAGCCGTACTGTATTGTACCCATTCTGCAATCTGTTAATAAAACGTTCAATCAATCACCTGCGCGATTGAAAAAGAGATCGGTTGAAGAAGAGACATAAACTAACGTTGTCCTACGAGTAAACAGGCATAGGGAGTTGTAGGCTAATAGTGCTGGTGGTATAGAGGGGTTTCTTGTTTATAAACATACCATTGTTCGAGCCAATCAGCAATGCCTGCTGAATCACGTGACTTGAGTTGCCCCCTACCTGCGTTGACCTGTGGCGGTAACAAAGTACAACGGGGCTTTATGGAGAAACCATGGCACTTATCTGACTAAAAGTTGTTTCAAACGAAAACGGCTGGATGTAATTTTGCCAAATCAGCATGGCTGTGATTGTGTGTCTTTCACCTTTTACATATCTAGCTTTGGCGTGGATTGATTAGATCGCTAGCATGGCTAACAAATGCAACGGGATTACATTCCTTTTTGCCTCCCTTGATTTGCGCGTGCACCGAGTCTGACGTGGACGAGAAGCCTGTCAATATCACTCTCCAAGCTGGCCTGAGCTGGTGTGAGCTGGTCTTGTCATGCAGGTCTGTGACATAATCATACACAGAGAGTAAGAATTCCATTGCACTCGTTGCATAATATGGCAAATAAAACTGAATCTGAAACAATCCTGCCAATCTCCTCTTCTTTCAGTACATCGATGACACGCTCCCCGCGGAGTCTCCCTACTTGTACGGCCTCCACCCCAACGCCGAGATGGGCTTCCTGACGCAGACGTCTGAGAAGCTGTTCCGCACCGTCCTGGAGATGCAGCCCAGAGACGGGGTAGCGGGGGAGGGCGGCGGAACCACCCGCGAGGAGAAGGTAAGAGGAGGGAGGAAGGACGATGACTCCCCGGATGATGACGGTGGAGGTTAAAAATAGATACTCGCTGATCGATGGAAACACCGTAGGACAAGCTCAGTTGTTGTTTTATTACCGTATATAAAAAGGGGTGTTGTCTTCTTTTCGGGGTCTAGACTTTTTCCCCCTCCTTTTTCCTCCGTTTTTCTCCCATCCCAATGTTAGTCGTTATGCCAATTCCCAATCCCCTTCCTGGTCGCGTGTAGCTTATTGCCAGCGGAAGAGTGCAAGAATGCTTCCGCATTCGTCACCGCACGCCAGTACGGTAATGCGCCTTTCCTTTCGCCCCGCTCAGACAAATGCATGTAGTACATTGCAACACAACGCAGCATTTCCGCGTACATTGCAACGAATCACTTGGAGTTTGAAAGTGATATCAGAAGAAACTACTCAACCTCGGCTGTCTTTAACTATGAGTGAACACAACGCATTGTAACGTTAACGCAGCTGTCAACTGTACTTTACTATGGAATATACATGTATATTATCGCGACGCGTCGTCACAGACTAAACAGTGTTCTGAATTTTCCTACAATGGATTATTGATTGTAAATTGAACCCTTGCACTGAAGAACCATATGAATCTGTGTTAGAAAATGTTTTGGATCTAAATCACTTGGAGTTTGAAAGTGATATCAGAAGAAACTACTCAACCTCGGCTGTCTTTAACTATGAGTGAACACAACACATTGTAACGTTAACGCAGCTGTCAACTGTACTTATCTAAACATGGTAAGTTAGAGTGCTGTGTTCACTCATAGTTAAATACAGTAGAGGTTGAGTACTTCATTATCTAAAGATGGTAAGTTAGAGTGTTGTGTTCAGTCAGACAGTAGACAAGTAGAGGTTGAGTACTTTATTATCTAAACATGGTAAGTTAGAGTGTTGTGTTCACTCATAGTTAAATACAGTAGAGGTTGAGTACTTCATTATCTAAACATGGTTAGTTAGAGTGTTGTGTTCACTCATAGTTAAAGACAGCCGAGGTTGAGTAGTTTCTTCTGATATCACTTTCAAACTCCAAGTGATTTAGATCCAAAACATTTTCTAACACAGATTCATAATGGTTCTTCAGTGCAATGGTTCAATTTACAATCAATAATCCATTGTAGGAAAATCCAGAACACTGTTTAGTCTGTGACGACGCGTTGCGATAATATACATGTATATTCCATAGTAAAGTACAGTTGACAGCTGCGTTAACGTTACAATGCGTTGTGTTCACTCATAGTTAAAGACAGCCGAGGTTGAGTCGTTTCTTCTGATATCACTTTCAAACTCCAAGTGATTCGTTGCAATGTACGCGGAAATGCTGCGTTGTGTTGCAATATATACTACATGCATTTGTCTGAGCGGGGCGAAAGGAAAGGCGCATTACCGTACTGGCGTGCGGTGACGAATGCGGAAGCATTCTTGCACTCTTCCGCTGGCAATAAGCTACACGCTTCCTGGTCGCTGCGCACCTACCCCATACAGTCGGTCTGCTTCCTCCGACACATGTGTAGCCAATCAACCGCTTCTTTTCACCTGGCAGCGCGGACTCTCACTGAGAGGGTGTAACGTGTGGAAGGATCACACTACCCCCCTTAGATCCTTTCCTCGCTGAGCAGGCGCCCCGACCGAACTGTAGGAGTCGCTGTTTACAACGACCAGGACCCACCCACCGGCTTTCCCACCCTCTAACACTGCCAATTGTGTTAGTACGACGGCCGGCCAAGCCGGAAGCAACGGCGAGAGCTGGGCTCGATACCAGTATATCCTGCGTTGGTGGCGAGCGCCTTGCCCAATGCGCCACCCAGCCGCCCCGGGGTCTAGACTTTTAAATATCATTATGCATTCATAACAACGAGTGTTCCCCAAGCGAGCCGCCATCTCCCTCTCCCTCACACACACACCGTCTCTCTCCCTCACACACACACTGTCTCTCTCCCTCACACACACACACCGTCTCTCTCCCTCACACACACACACCGTCTCTCTCCCTCACACACACACACCGTCTCTCTCCCTCACACACACACCGTCTCTCTCCCTCACACACACACCGTCTCTCTCCCTCACACACACACACACACTGTCTCTATCCCTCACACACACACACACCGTCTCTCTCCTTCACACACACACTGTCTCTCTCCCTCACACACACACACCGTCTCTCTCCCTCACACACACACCGTCTCTCTCCCTCACACACACACACCGTCTCTCTCCCTCACACACACACACCGTCTCTCTCCCTCACACACACACACCGTCTCTCTCCCTCACACACACACCGTTTCTCTCCCTCACACACACACCGTCTCTCTCCCTCACACACACACCGTCTCTCTCCCTCACACACACACCGTCTCTCTCCCTCACACACACACACCGTCTCTCTCCCTCACACACACACACACACTGTCTCTCTCCCTCACACACACCGTCTCTCTCCCTCACACACACACACCGTCTCTCTCCCTCACACACACACACACACCGTCTCTCTCCCTCACACACACACACCATCTCTCTCCCTCACACACACCGTCTCTCTCCCTCACACACACACACCGTCTCTCTCCCTCACACACACACTGTCTCTCTCCCTCACACACACACTGTCTCTCTCCCTCACACACACACTGTCTCTCTCCCTCACACACACACTGTCTCTCTCCCTCACACACACACACCGTCTCTCTCCCTCACACACACACACCGTCTCTCTCCCTCACACACACACACACACCGTCTCTCTCCCTCACACACACACTGTCTCTCTCCCTCACACACACACCGTCTCTCTCCCTCACACACACACCGTCTCTCTCCCTCACACACACACACCGTCTCTCTCCCTCACACACACACCGTCTCTCTCCCTCACACACACCGTCTCTCTCCCTCACACACACACCGTCTCTCTCCCTCACACACACACCGTCTCTCTCCCTCACACACACACACCGTCTCTCTCCCTCACACACACTGTCTCTCTCCCTCACACACACCGTCTCTCTCCCTCACACACACACTGTCTCTCTCCCTCACACACACACTGTCTCTCTCCCTCACACACACACACCGTCTCTCTCCCTCACACACACACTGTCTCTCTCCCTCACACACACACACCGTCTCTCTCCCTCACACACACCGTCTCTCTCCCTCACACACACACTGTCTCTCTCCCTCACACACACACTGTCTCTCTCCCTCACACACACACACCGTCTCTCTCCCTCACACACACCGTCTCTCTCCCTCACACACACACTGTCTCTCTCCCTCACACACACACCGTCTCTCTCCCTCACACACACACCGTCTCTCTCCCTCACACACACATTGTCTCTCTCCCTCACACACACACCGTCTCTCTCCCTCACACACACACCGTCTCTCTCCCTCACACACACACTGTCTCTCTCCCTCTCACACACACACACACTGTCTCTCTCCCTCTCACACACACACACACCGTCTCTCTCCCTCACACACACACACACACTGTCTCTATCCCTCACACACACACACACTGTCTCTCTCCCTCACACACACACACACTGTCTCTCTCCCTCACACACACACACCGTCTCTCTCCCTCACACACACACTGTCTCTCTCCCTCACACACACACTGTCTCTCTCCCTCACACACACACTGTCTCCCTCTCCCTCACACACACACTGTCTCCCTCTCCCTCACACACACACTGTCTCTCTCCCTCACACACACACTGTCTCCCTCTCCCTCACACACACACTGTCTCCCTCTCCCTCACACACACATCGTCTCTCTCCCTCACACACACATCGTCTCTCTCCCTCACACACACACTGTCTCTCTCCCTCACACACACACCGTCTCTCTCCCTCACACACACACCATCTCTCTCCCTCACACACACACTGTCTCTCTCCCTCACACACACACTGTCTCCCTCTCCCTCACACACACACTGTCTCCCTCTCCCTCACACACACACCGTCTCTCTCCCTCACACACACATCGTCTCTCTCCCTCACACACACATCGTCTCTCTCCCTCACACACACACTGTCTCCCTCTCCCTCACACACACACTGTCTCCCTCTCCCTCACACACACACTGTCTTCCTCTCCCTCACACACACACTGTCTTCCTCTCCCTCACACACACACTGTCTCCCTCTCCCTCACACACACACCGTCTCTCTCCCTCACACACACACTGTCTCCCTCACACACACCGTCTCTCTCCCTCACACACACACCGTCTCTCTCCCTCACACACACACTGTCTCCCTCACACACACCGTCTCTCTCCCTCACTCACACACCGTCTCTCTCCCTCACACACACACTGTCTCCCTCACACACACCGTCTCTCTCCCTCACACACACACTGTCTCCCTCACACACACCGTCTATCTCCCTCACACACACACTGTCTCCCTCACACACACCGTCTCTCTCCCTCACACACACATCGTCTCCCTCACACAATAAAAATAAAAACACACATGTGCAGTGCGCATACACTGCAGACACCTCTTGGATACCTGTGCTCTGCATACTGAGACGGAGAGAGAGAACACAAAAAATTATCGACGTGGAGTATGAGCTTTGTCCATCATGCTGCGTTCCTTCCCTCTTAAGATTTAGGTCTTAACACAGCGCAAAGTGCATCAAACAGCTGCCGAGCAGGCAGGAAGTATGATGTTACAGAATGTAACAGAAGATGGAGCCCAAAAAGACGGCCTTAAATATGCAAAAAGCTTGCGGCGGTCCACAAAGTGGCCGCTTCCAGGAGATTTTTTTTATAAAAACAAGATTTGGTCTTCAAAAAAGATTTAAAAAAGGCCAAACCTTCATTATCCTACTTGTGAAGGCGATAACTTGAATAACTTCCAATAGTTCAAATCTCATTTGATGAACTCTATTGAACTTACATTTTTCAAATGAGTTTATCTGCTGATCTGTTAGTCATAGTGAACCTGGTATCCAGAGTTTTGCCATATTGGAATTATAATTACTTTATTATTATATATACTTATAATTATTGGAAAAACACTTGTTGTTTTCCCTACTCCCTCTAGCCTATTCACTTGATTTATTTTACCTAACTTGCTGTGTGGAATCTGGGGACTAACATCTTTAAATGTGTCATTTAGATAATTGATAAGCCAAACCATATGATCGCCAGTTCCAATAAAATTTCAGAAAAATGTGTTACTTGTGAATGCACTGTTCAAGTTCCACCAAACTTGAAAGCCATGTGTTGGATTTCACGATATCAGCCAGTAATCACCTCGTCACCTGTGGCTCCGTGAAGTTTCTGCGTTGTGTTTATCTCTTTCTCATCGTACTAGCTGATACACGATATCTTCCCCCGTTGATACATTCGTCTCAAAAGAATTAACGACACACTGGAAACATGATACCTCTCCTGGATGTTGACGTTTATTTCCATAAACATACTCTGTACAAGATGGAAACTGTTCTGAAAAGTCTTTGACTGCTATTGAATTCATTATTCTAATGATCTCTCTCTCTATCAGCCCGGTGGTTGTCGAGGCCTAGTGTTATCCAAAAGCCTTTCCTGTTAGCCGAAGCTAGCTGGCCCATGTAAATGTCTTAACACAACCCCCTCCAATGTACAGTAAAAATTACCAAGTATGGTCTTGTCAATATTCCAATGTACAGTGTTGCTTGTACAGTTGTACAGTGTCCCCCACCCACCCCTCCTACCCAGCTGTACTGTACTGTACCCATTCTGCAATCTGTTAATAAAGTTTTCATTCATTCATTCATTCAGCTTGTGGCAACCGGAGGGTGGGGGCTATGCATCAGCTTCCCTTCCCCCACCCTCTAGCTCAGTGTTTCTCAAAGTGGGGGGCGCGCCCCCCAGGGGGGGCGCAGAGGCATGACAGGGAGATTTAAAATGCCTTGAGATATTTTGGTCCGCCAAAGGGGGGCCTGACAGAAAAAGTTTGAGACGCTCCTGAGGTCTCTGTCTATGTGTCTACGCCTCGTTTCTTAGTCTGAGTCAAACCAGAAGAACCCACTGCTATTAACGTCTTTCCCCTAGCAACCGGTGGCCATCCCCGTAGCCATGGCCCTTCTCTCGTTACTAAGTGACACCACGCCATGGTAACGGCACTCTTGTCACCTCTGACACACTTTAAACACTGCTATGATTCAAAAGGCTCTCTCTCTGCGATGACCTTGGCCTTATCTCTCTCACACCCTGCCTGCTGCTCTCCTACCATCTACCGTGGAAACACACACTGGCTGCCGACTACTTTTAAGATCTATAGATCCGTCTGAGTAGATGCTGTCATCTACAGATATTTACATTATGTACACATTGAAAAAACAGGGCTATTCTTTCACATATTTCTCTTACAATAGCAAGAAGGCCTGTGAGGTTCTGAGTAACCTTGCCTCATGGTGGCACTATTATCATGAAACTAAAAACATGGTCAAAAGGTAGATTGAGAACTTGCGGCGTTCGGGGACACACCCTCTGCCGGTCACCGACAGCACATGCCTAGTTGAACGAGTTCAGTTCAGAGCCGCCGTGTGTACCTAAACCATCCTGCCTAAGTGCCCTTGAGCAAAGCATCTAACCCTAAAACTGCTCCAGGGGAGCTGCACTGCAGGCGACCCTGCACTCTGACCTCTCTGATGAAATGCATTATGTGCAAGGGACTGTGTGTAACTTAGCAGGGATATGAGGACTGTGTGTATGTGTACCTAGGAGGGATATGAGGACTGTGTGCATGTGTAACTAGGAGGAATATGAGGACTGTGTGTATGTGTAACTAGGAGGGATATTATGACTGTGTGCATGTGTAACTAGGAGGAATATGAGGACTGTGTGTATGTGTAACTAGGAGGGATATTATGACTGTGTGCATGTGTAACTAGGAGGGATATGAGGACTGTGTGTATGTGTAACTAGCAGGGATATGAGGACTGTGTGTATGTGTAACTAGGAGGGATATGATGACTGTGTGTATGTGTAACTAGGAGGGATATGATGACTGTGTGTATGTGTAACTAGGAGGGATATGATGACTGTGTGTATGTGTAACTAGCAGGGATATGATGACTGTGTGTATGTGTAACTAGGAGGGATATGACGACTGTGTGCATGTGTAACTAGGAGGGATATGATGACTGTGTGTATGTGTAACTAGGAGGGATATGAGGACTGTGTGTATGTGTAACTAGCAGGGATATGAGGACTGTGTGTATGTGTAACTAGGAGGGATATGATGACTGTGTGTATGTGTAACTAGGAGGGATATGATGACTGTGTGTATGTGTAACTAGGAGGGATATGATGACTGTGTGTATGTGTAACTAGCAGGGATATGAGGACTGTGTGTATGTGTAACTAGGAGGGATATGACGACTGTGTGCATGTGTAACTAGCAGGGATATGAGGACTGTGTGTATGTGTAACTAGGAGGGATATGATGACTGTGTGCATGTGTAACTAGCAGGGATATGACGACTGTGTGTATGTGTAACTAGGAGGGATATGATGACTGTGTGTATGTGTAACTAGGAGGGATATGATGACTGTGTGCATGTGTAACTAGCAGGGATATGACGACTGTGTGTATGTGTAACTAGGAGGGATATGATGACTGTGTGTATGTGTAACTAGCAAGGATATGAGGACTGTGTGTATGTGCTTTGGAAACTCCTAGGTCACTATGGCCTACCCTCTAAGATCATCAACCTAATAAAGAACATGTACCAGGATTTCAATGGCCGGGTGATCTGCAAGGGCAAACTGTCAGACACAGGGTTGTCTTCTTTCTCCTCTGATTTTCCTCATTGCCATTGACTGGATCATGAGAAGAACAACTGAAAATCAACGGACAGGAATCCAGTGGACCTTGTTTACCCAGCTCGAGGACCTGGATTTCGCAGACGACCTTGCGCTAGTCTCTGAAAACCACACACACATGCAACAGAAGACAGATAGGTTACAGACTAACAGTGACCAGCTTGGACTCAAGATCAACACCGGAAAAACCAAGACCATGAGGTTAAATCTAAAAACGCATGATCCAATCACACTGAGGGGAGAGGCCATAGAGGATGTGGAGCACTTCACCTACCTAGGGAGTAACATCAGCAGGGATGGAGGAGCAGACAGGGACATAGAGGCACGCATCAGCAAAGCACAGCTAGCATTCAGGATACTCAGGCCAATCTGGTTGTCCAAGCAACTCTCCAACAACACCAAGCTATGGATCTTCAATACCAATGTGAAGACTGTCCTGCTCTACGGCTCTGAGACGTGGAAGACTACTGAGGGCCTCACAAGCAAGATCCAGGTGTTTGTCAACAAATGCCTGCGCTACATCCTCAAGCTGTGGTGGCCCATCAAAACCACAAATGAAGAGCTGTGGAGGATAACCAACCAGGACAGCATAGCTACCACAGAAAAAGGAGAAAGTGGAACTGGATAGGGCATACCCTTAGGAAGGACTCCAACAAAATCACTAGACAGGCCTTGGACTACAACCCGCAGGGGAAGAGGAAAGCCGGTAGGCCGAGAAACACCTGGAGACGTTCCACACTCCAAGACCTAAAGAACATCGGAGTGAGCTGGAAAGAAGCAAAGGCCCTGGCCCAGAAGAGAGTGAGATGGAGAGCTCTGGTGGACGCCCTATGCCCCCCAACGGGGTAAAGAGGATTAAGTAAGTCAGTGTATGTGTAACTAGGAGGGATATGACGACTGTGTGCATGTGTAACTAGCAGGGATATGACGACTGTGTGCATGTGTAACTAGGAGGAATATGAGGACTGTGTGCATGTGTAACTAAGAGGGAAATGATGACTCTGTGTGTATGTATAACTAGGAGGGATATGAGGACTGTGTGTATGTGTAACTAGGAGGGATATGATGACTGTGTGTATGTATAACTAGGAGGTATATGATGACTGTGTGTATGTGTAACTAGGAGGGATATGAGGACTGTGTGTATGTGTAACTAGGAGGGATATGATGACTGTGTGTATGTATAACTAGGAGGGATATGAGGACTGTGTGTATGTGTAACTAGGAGGGATATGAGGACTGTGTGCATGTGTAACTAGGAGGGATATGATGACTGTGTGTATATGTATAACTAGGAGGGATATGAGGACTGTGTGTATGTGTAACTAGGAGGGATATGATGACTGTGTGTATGTGTAACTAGGAGGGATATGAGGACTGTGTATGTGTAACTAGGAGGGATATGCGAAAGGACAAAACATTTCAATTGCCTTGTGTACATTGACAATAAAGTAAATCTAAAAAAAGGTTTTTATTCTACAAGCATTTTAGTCGAGGCTTCTGTATTTGAACAAATCAAGACACCGCCAGAAGGCCAAGCCTTGAATGTGTGATGTTGTCGAGCAACAACACGTACCTCCACTGGCAGTGAGTCGAATGGTGACTTTCCGGATACAGCGACAGACACACTGGGTGATTCTATGGGGATATGGGAAGGTTTCTTTCTGGCTCAACACTGAAATGCAGTAACGCTCATTTGGCTGCAAAAACAACAAGCATTATCCAGGAGCCTCCCACACATGGTCAGTGGATCAGGTCCAGAGAGCGTGTCCCTTGGTGATACAGTGCCATAGATTACAATATTCACTGTTGAGATAACACATAACAGATGTGTTGTCCAACACATGCACATGTGTTGAGGGGGCGTGTTGAGAAATAACACAATAATGTGTTAATAGCAACACACTTTTAACCCACTCGACTTCTAAACACGTCTAAGGATGGTACATTTTACATGTATGTTATTTCAAGACGTTTCTGTTGATGATTCTCTGGTTTCAAGCTTCGGCAGAGAGATATTCACATAGGCTTAAAACGAATAGTTATATGATATACAGTGTATGAATTCTGTCTTCATGTGAATTCCCCCTTTGATTAGGATTAGAGATTACAGCGTGGCCTATATCGGCTGGCACTAAACCTTAACCTACGTAACTTGGCTTCAAATGTGTGTTACATGGTTATGGCTTTACAAACTCTTATGTTTTATTGAAAAGAAGAGGATCATGTCCCATTTACGACATGTAACTGTAAATAATGGAATACAAATGTGTTTTACAACAGGCTATATTAGCTTCTGTGATGCTACCTCAGCTGTGTGTGTGTGTGTGTGTGTGTGTGTGTGTGTGTGTGTGTGTGTGTGTGTGTGTGTGTGTGTGTGTGTGTGTGTGTGTGTAGGTGTGTGTGTAGGTGTGTGTGTGTGTGTGTGTGTGTGTGTGTGTGTGTGTGTGTGTGTGTGTGTGTGTGTGTGTGTGTGTGTGTGTGTGTGTGCTGCGTGCGTGCGTGTAATCAATTAAATCAAATCTGTTTAATTATTTTCAGGCTAATCATACAGTAGGCCTAATTAGCTAGCTAGATGACGCTACGTCTCTGTCTGCCTGTCAGAAGTTTTGAAAGCTTTTCTCTCAAGCGTCCTTGTTTTTATCCGATTTTAGTGCAACTAAGTCATATCATTTTGTAGGTCTGATCTTCCAAGATACAAGATACTTACAAAAAAAAATAAAAGCTTTCTGGGGTCTAAGTGCTGATTTGACAGCCTCTGTCTCTCTCACCCCTGGCACATAGAACTACAGTACATACAATCAACCTACAGTACCTTCTGTTGAAATACAGTGCACTTTACAAACATCAACAGTTCTTTTTTTTTTTAGGTCAGTGATGATAAATACTAAGGAAAATTTACAATATCTACGATCGATATCTCCCTCCATGTCAGTGGCTACTTATGTTAATGCATGTGTAAAGGCTTATTATGTAGTAAAGGCTTAATTACAGAGTGCTCCATGGCTGGAAAAGGATGACGTCTAACAGATAAAAAAGAAAGACTCATTAATCCAATTCAATGTCATTTCATTCACTGTGTCTACTTGAATAACACTAAGCTGTGAAGGTCACTATAGTGACATCAAATAAGAATGTGGCGAGCCTCCACGCCACGTGTATCGAGTGAGTAGATCTGTGGCCGCGAGATTACGCTTTCTTCACTTTTTCCCTTTCAAAGAGCTCAAGAGCTGTGTGTGTGTGTCTCTCTGTGTATGTGTGTGTGCATATTTGTGTGTCTGTGTGCATATTTTTTGTGTCTGTGTGCATATTTGTGTCTACTGTGTGCGTATTTGTGCGTCTGTGCGCGCGGTTGTGCATACGGTACGTGCGATTGTGCCTAGATGCGTGATGACATGTGACCTTTGTGGCTCAGAAGCCTGGGTACTCCTATCTCAACAGATGTCAACCGCGCGGGGCTTGTGAACGGAGCGCCCATTCAGTATGCACCCCGCTTAGGAGCTGACAAAGGCGGATCCGATATTTGAACTGAAAATCCATATCTATGATGACCTCATATCCTCTGTTCAATGTGTAATCCGCTGATTGATCTCTAATGCCAGGTTTGCCTTGGGAAAGTGTTGACACAGACATTAGCTTCCATCACTTACCCACCAAAATATGATGTGAGCATCGATTTTCGGGAAGGATTAGACTGTTATTGAAAACAAACAGCAGTTCTTGCAAAAATATTTCCCCATGAATATTTATGCTACCGTCTCAGTTGCCGAACTGTTTCTCAAGCTGTCAGCGTTCATAGTACTTATCTTGTTTGTGTGTTTGACACGGATAGCCCCAAGTCTTTAGTGAGTCTTTCATTCTCAGCTCAGCGGCCATGCAAACATTCTCTCCCCCTTTCATCTCTTTGTCCTAATCAAATCTCTCCACGGCCCACCTGTCCCACCGTAGGACAGGGATACGTTGGCGTTGGGTTTGTCAGAATTCACAAATGTGGCCACTGAACTCTCAGAACAAACACCCAAGACTGGGAGACAGGTTTTCTTTCCTCCGGGCGTTCATTCATTCACTCACTCACTCACACATCATCTACTCGCCGACAGGTGCGCGCGACACTAGAGGAGATCGCGGAGAAGCTCCCAGAGGAGTTCAACATGGTGGAGCTGCTGGCGAAGGCGGAGGAGAGGACTCCCTACCAGGTGGTGGCACTGCAGGAGTGCGAGAGGATGAACACGCTCACTCAGGAGATCAGACGCTCGCTGAGCGAACTCAGACTCGGACTCAAGGTGAGAGGAGGACAACGAGGACGATGCAGATTTTGATGATGATGATGATGATGATGATGATGACAATAACTGATGCGACACCGATGATAATAATGGTGATGATTATGAACATTGTTGTTATAAAGAGTGAGGAGGAAGAGGAGGAAGGCTGAAGGTTGGTGTGGTGATGATGATGATCAAGCTAAAGAATGGGATCATTTACTCTATTATTTGGCAAACAATAGTGAACTGTCCCTCTGATTTCCTCAGAAGTCCCTGTCTTATCTTCAATATGATTCGTGATTCGTGCTCTGTTAGCTCATTGACTTTGACTGTTGACATTGGCAGTCTGTTGTTTTAGTATTCCTTGCATAACTTAAGCCCCCCCCCCCATGGTGTTTGTCCAAAGCCCAGTCTTTAAGTATGAGTCAGTGTGTTCTGGCTTTCAGAGGGGGGGGGGGGGGTTAGAACAGATTGAGACGTCTGTGTGTAGAGCTTGACTGAGCCGTCTGTTCAAAAAAAGAAGGAAAAGAGAAAAATATCACGTACAAAAAAAGAAATAAAAGAAAAAGAAGGGAACAAATTTGCAAAACCCATTTGTCTGAAGTTATGAGGCTTCAATCTCTCGACGCGCTTCACGCCCAGATAAATCGCCTCAGTGATTTAAAAGCCCTGTAAACTATTGTACCAGCAAATGGAATCATATTTCGTTTTTAGAGTGTAAAACGGTAAACTATAGCCTTGGTGAGAAGTTGCTGCAATGTGCAAGGTGCTTGTGAAGTGTGTGTGTCTGTGTGTGTGTCTGTGTGTGTGTGTCTATCTCGCCGGACCGACTCAGGAGTGATTGGGAGTGATCTGAGTCGAGGTGAAAAGGTTCACGGTAAAGACACTCCCACTGGGGATGAATCTGCGTGCACCTTATCGCCCACGTAAAGGATGGTTACGATCAGATACGCCTACTGTATTCATCAGCAATACGTCGGCTGCATTATCGGTGGGTGAAGGACGCCACTGTTCCACGCTGGACGCTACCTCATTACTCTTCCACCGCATCTTCTCCTTGGCATTCCTACCGTATATCTTCTCATCTGGGCGAGACACGGCTGTCTTCGCATGTGCACGCATCGGTGGTTTCTAGGGAGGGGTACTTTGTTCACGCCAAGACACCTGAAGCGGCTGGGCAGTGTCACCTCCGATGTTTAGATGTGGTGATAAGCGGGAAATGACACGCTGAACTCTCCGCCCCTTCCTGTAATGAAATTTGCTAACAAAGAACTTTTTATGTGAAAAGAAATACAAGAGAAAGGAGCATCTGTCGAGATTGAAACAGGTCTTCCTAATTAGAATAAATATTATCAAGCTGATCAGAGAGCAGATGAAAGCCAAATTATACAACAGATTATTTAATAGCCCACATGTCACCTGTTCATCAGAATAAGACAAAGTTCATTAGAAATGTTAAGTAATTAAAGAAGTATAACCGACGTTTTGATATATCCTGTGACCTGTCCGCGCAGGGGGAGCTAACGATGACCAGCGACATGGAGAACCTTCAGAACTCGATCTTCCTGGACCTGGTGCCGGAGGGCTGGACCCAGCGGGCCTACCCCTCCATGTCCGGTCTGGCTGTGTGGTTCATAGACCTGCTGGCCAGGATTAAGGAGCTGGAGGCCTGGGCAGTAGACTTTGTGTTGCCGTCGGTGGTGTGGCTCGCTGGATTCTTCAACCCTCAGTCCTTCCTCACGGCTATCATGCAGGCTATGGCACGGAGGTACTGTAGAGTTGTCTGACCGCTGACCAGAATGTCTGACCACTAAGTGTCTGACTCTTACCACCTAACCTCCACGGACTACAACGTATAACATATCACATATATCATGCCAGTTAGGCTACCTCTTTACTTTACTTTACTCATAGTATATATTCAGATTCTAATTCTTTATTGCCCATATTTAACATATAATATAACTGATAGGGCATACAGACCCTCATCTGCACTTTCGATTACACTGTTTACTTTCTCATATTCATATATTCTTAATTATACTGTTTACACTGTTTATTATTATTATTATATATTTTTTTCATTTATTTTTTAAAATATTCAGATCTTATTTTATTGCCTATATTTATGTTATTACCCTGCCCATACTGTACCTGTACCTCCCCTTCCCTCACCCCCATGCTGCTATGACGCCCGAATTTCCCCAAGGGGATTGATTGATTGATTGATTGAAAACTTTATTAACAGATTGCAGAATGGGTACAATACAGTACAGCTCAATACATACAATTGTTAAGGGGATGCAGACCTGAGAAAGACTGTCGTCTTGTTTACATCAGGGTCCCCCATTTTCAATTAATCTATTCAATAAAGGAATATCTTATATTATCTTATCTTGATTGGCATCACAATATCACAGAATGTCACTAAATTAAAGGGGAACTACACCCAATTTAAGAATTCATACATGTTATTCCTGTGGTCTAAGATGGTACAAAAATATTTGTGCTAACAAACAACTCCATCCAAAAATGACAACATGCTAAAACTTGAACTTGTGATGTCATCAAATATAAAATCTGAAGCTGCTCCATAGACAATAAAGGAAGGATGGTGAAGGTGACACCCAGGGGGGGGTGTTCTGAGCATACAGATACATTTTCTGTTTCAGACACTACTATACAATAAAGCTGATTTGGGTATAAAAACTCAAACAAACATTCTGTGGGTCCACAAATGCAATCATCGTCTATGGAGCAGCTCCAGACCTTATACCTGATGACATCATAAATGTGAGTCTGTCTTCTCCCATTTCTGCTTTTGGGAGAGAGTAGCTTGGGCCATGGGAACAACATATTCGAATTTGTATTTTTGAATATCTGAAGAAATACAACAATAACACTTAATAATAAATACATCTAAATTGTGTTTACTTTGAGAATCAAACATATTTATTTAGCACAGCAATGGATCCATTTTAAACGTTGACCTTTGTTTTTTACGACACAATAATTGATCGGGACAATGTGTCTTCAGGAACGAGTGGCCTCTGGACATGATGTGTCTGCAGTGTGACGTCACCAAGAAGAGCCGTGAGGACTTCGTCTCTGCGCCGCGTGAAGGAGCCTACGTGCACGGGCTGTACATGGAGGGGGCGCGCTGGGACATCAAGGTCTGTGAACGCATCTTTTTTTTTATCACCAATCGTTCTCATCACGAAACGTGAACTCAAAGCGGCAAAACTCTGAAGAGAGCCACTCAGCCCTGTAGCTTCACACCAGTGTTGTGGTCGAGTCACTAAATCTCGAGTCCGAGTTGAGTCTCCAGCCCCCAGTGTTCGAGTCCGAGTCCAAGTCACCAAAGAAGAGCCAGAGTCGAGTCCCCATTTCCCTAGTCCGGGTCCGAGTCTAAGTCATCAAGGTTGAGTCCACTCCACTCTGGCATAAAAAAGCATAAAAAATTTCTACTTAAGGCTGCGGTTACACTAAAGGAAAACAATAACGTTTCATTTTCACTTTTCAGAACGTTGTGTTATGGCAGTCAGGTTAGACGTCGTTTGTCTCCTGTATGCGCGGGAGACATTTGTCGCGTGCACAAGCCAGACAAATGTCTGGCTTGTGTGTGTGTGCATGCTCTGCTGTGTGTGTGCATGTGTGTCTGCCTCGTTTGTCCTCGTGCGTCGCGAGTGTGTAAAAGCACAGCAGAGCCCCGCTCCTCGTTCAGACAGATAGAGAGAGAACAGCGCGCGTGTGTGCATGTGAACTTCGCAGTAATTGTGCAGAACAAAGCAAGCATAGATCACAGTAGGCAGGTCCTCTGTGTTTATGTCCATAGCTCTCCGGAGCATCGCAAAGCGTGCCTTCAGACGTCCGAACGTACACTCGATCACCATGCGTCGGTGTCTAGTGCGCATGGGCGTCTCCGGCTTGCGCAAGTTTACATTGCCACCGTTCCAAGGGACTTTGAGAACGAAAACCCCCTTTGAGCGTTGCCGCTAGGAGAACGAAAATGCCAGCTAAAATGCTGTTGCCTTTTAACACTTTCTTTGCCAGGCTTATGTACATCATTATACCATCCTCTGCCAGCTCTATTTGTCTATGGAGAAGTTCCCCTTCTTTGCAGGGCTATAAATTGTATTGCTAAATTGACATTACTATGGCCCATTCAACGTCAATTATCTATCGTTCAGGATGTGGGAACGTTATACTTTTTCATTCACATATTCATACTAAAATACGGTCTAAAGTATAAATATGTTCTTATCGTTTTCTGCAGCATTCTGCAGAACGTGATTTATAGCCCTAAATGCATTATATTGATGATAAAATACAGTTTGATAGCGATCGGCGCGAGATAAAATATTTCAAATGGACGTGCTTCTAGAAGTTTTTTTTTTTTTGATCCACTTTTTCTCCCATTTTCTATATTTTCTCCCATCCCAATTTCGTATCATCCAATTCAACCCTCCCCTGTCACGAACGCTGTTTCTTGCCTCCCACAAGCCGGCTGCAGTGAGGACTAAGTCATACATAGCACAAGTCCCCTCCGGTACTTGAGGTAACAGCAGTCGCATCTTTTCACCTGCGCAGCTCGACCTCTCAGTGTCGAGGAGTAACGCGTGGGAGGCTCACGCTGCCCCCGACACTTCCTGATTCTACTGCGCAGGCGCACCAACCGACTTGTAGGAGTCGCTTGTTCACAACGTTCGATCCCCACCCTTCAGTTTTTCCCTCCCCGTAATACGGCCAATGTGTATTACTGCGGACGACCAGCCAAACTGAAAAACAATGTGGAGAGCTGGATTCGAACACGCGAATCCTAGCGTCTCCACACTGGTGGCGAGTGCCTTAGACCACTACACCACCTAGCCGCCCCAGACGTGCTTCTAGAAGTTACTACTTATCATCTGATGTTGACCGGATGGGGGGGGGGGTCGTTTATAATTCCGTGGCCAACGTTAGATGATTCATCTAGTGTGGGTGATATGATCATTAGAGCAGTTTGTATCGAACACGGTAAAAAAAAAAACGCTGAAACTTACCCCAGTCTCCTCGGGCCGTTGGGCGATGAGAGTGGAGCAAAAATATTCCTATTATGGGATGTTGAAATATGCGATCCATCTCCAGGTTGTATAATAGTATATACGTCCAAATCATGTTGTTTATCGAGTTATTGGTAACGGATCGCTATCCATTGTGTCGCGCTCGAGTCCCGGGACCTATAGCGAGTGATCGGACCGAATTTGGATGAGCACCAGTTTCCGTTTCCGGTTTCCGGTTTGGGCGATCCGCCGATCGGCCACCAGATGGCGCTCTTGAACCGTTGGAGAGTTGAGAGGGGATCAACAGTAGATCTCAAGTCTCCGGGGGAGAAATATGATTGCGATCATAGATTTTTTAAATATTGATCTCAATGACGTGTTACGGCGTCATTGGCAGAATTTGCATGGCGGGGAATGACGAGTTAAGGCGTCCTTGGCGACCAAAGTGTTAACTTGGACATGCAAACGAAATCATTCGAAAATACAACGTTGCTGTTTTCCCCCAGTGTAACCATGGCCTAAATATAAATGACACAGCGGTCACCATTTCAAAGGGAGTTTATTTACTTTGTAACACAATAGCTAAACAAATGCAAAAAAATTACTGTATTTATCAATTAACAAGTCTGAGTCCTCGTCTGCACTAGAGGATGACATATTTTCAGGATTCCCGCGGGTCCCGCAGGATTCCCACAGGATGGGAGTCAATTTCACTTTGAATCACGTGATTGGGCAGGACCGGGAGTAAAAGTCAACGGAAGCAGAAGGGAGTGGGAACTATGACAACAAAATCAACAGGATTTGGACGGGAGTGATACATCGGTGCATCACTAATGTAAATGTTTGGTGGTTTTATATTTAACTAAGGCAGACACCAGGGCTGTACAGCCTGCTATGAAAAAATCGCTCTGTGCGATGAATGAATTTACTGCACTAGCACCCGTGCGATAGGCATTCGGTTCATATCGATACTCTTATTTTGAAAATCCTGTGGCAAGTCTCATTCCCGCCCAAGCGCAGCTCCAGCCATAATATCTATGGCTCCGGCAGCTAACACTGGCGGAAGGGCCAGGGTCCGGGTCGGGGCCAGGGTTACCCCAACCCTAACCCCAATCCCAACCCCAACCCCACAGCAGCACAGGTAAGATGTGAGGACTGTATATAATTATCACCTTAGGGGGTGTGGTAGGATGCCTTAACTCTTAAACTAATTGTACCAAATACACAACTGAGTGAATAACTTAAAATGGAGTCACCTAAACTAGAAAGAGCGAGGAAACTGTTTGAATCATAATGCTTTTATATAAGCAAAAAGGGGAAAAAAGATACATACAAAATATTGTTATCACGTTACACAATGCCTAAATTAAATACTATTACTAAATTTAGATGGGCGCCCAAATAGTTCTAATAAAGTGTTCTGGCCAAACGTTGCCGCGGTTACCACTGTGTCAGAGGAACAATTCCCTCTGCAGGATGAGAGAGATGGAGAGTTAATAATCCTGGGGGTGAGAAAAGGACCCGGATGAGGAGTAGTAGACCGCTGCGTGGTGATGAGGGCGGGAAGACGCTGCCCGGTCCAATAGGCGCCACCAGTCTGCTCCTGCAGACCAGATGCTCCGCTGTGGTGGATCGAGTGTCTCCCTCCGCTCCGTGGTGCTGCACGGCGCAGGCCGACAGCTGCTGCAGACACGCTGGTCCCCTCTGTACCACAGGCTACTGCTATGGCTACTTCTTAGGACTAGTTGTGTCCTTTACTCCTTTTACAGCGACACAGACCCTATCTAAATGTTCTCTGGTCTGTGTTATATATCGACTGATATGTCCAGTATAGAACAGCTATCGAAGCATGAGCCGAAGCTACTTTAGGTATTAGCGCCGAGCTAGCTAGCTTCGGCTAACTGGTAACGATAGATGGGGAATACTATAGTCCGCTGTAATATGCTAATCCCAGACGTTTACTAAACATCAAATTAGCTGGGTACTAAAACTCACTCTCTCTTGGTGGTATAATGTCCGCTTGGTAAGCCACTTTACATACTTGGTCACCGTCAAACTATAGCGTAAACGAACGCAACGCTGGGTGTACGTCTCTCTCGCTGGGTGTCCGGTCAAGTTCAACGTCAACAACACGTATCCTAGAGGAAGTGACGCATTTACGAGGGAACACTAAACCACCTCTGGCCCACTAGATGGCAGCACCGTCATATAACCTGAGATGCCATCAATAGGCAGACAGTGTAACATTATGTGGTAAATAATAACTTAACTCCCACATATTAACTGGTTGGTGAACTTAAAGGGGGATTATTTTAGGTCTAATTTTACCTAATTGCAGACCCTTCAGCACAACGTTCGGTTCATATCGATACTCTTATTTTGAAAATCCTGTGGCAAGTCTCATTTCATATGTGCTATGTTATGTTAGCGTGCGCATTTTGCGACCAGGAAATAAGTCCCTGCCTGTTTTTCCCCGCAATGCTTCCAATGCATCTTACATGCTTTGCATCCTCACCAAAACTAACTAGTTAGCTGCTACCGGTAACTAAACGAAGCTAACACGGCTCAGAGGCAGAGAAAACAATGAGGAAAGGGAGGGGGCGGGGGAGCCTCAGCCTCTCTCTGTCCCTCTCTCTACGTCAATGATTTTAAGTAGGTGAAGTCAAAGGAGTTTGATAGTATTTACTGAGGATGGCCAGATAATGTTAATATTTAAACATAACAAATATAATACATAATAAATGTATACATGATCATGCAACATAAAAAGAATTAGGAACTGTTTGGGAGAGGGAGGTAGGGAGGGGTTTTAGGTTGTGTGTTGTGAGTTCCAAAAAATTTAACTTAGTTATTTCAAGTTTAAAGCTCAATATATCAAAATGTGGCACTTTACAGTGAACAGGAGGTCTATTTGTATTAAAAACAATAGATTGTTTTTCATTTAAATGTCTGGAAGAGCAAAATAATTATTTTTTTAATTATATTTTCGTTACCTTTTTTGAGTTGATCTAAATGTTACAGATTGTGTTAAATGGGCTTATGATATCATCTCATATCGATTGCAGGCACCTGCATCGTATCGTATCATGGCAGACTTTGTGATATCGGCAAATATCGTATCGTTGTCCAAAGAATCGATATTGTATCGTATCGTGATGAAACTGATGATTCCCACCCCTAGTAGAGTCCATACATCCAACACCAAATCCCATAATTCCTTACACGTAACGTGTCTGGCTGTGTGACATCAACTTGTCAGCATGAAAATGACAGCCAAACATGGCACTGCAACTAAATAACACAAATACAATAGGCAAATATAACACTTTTATACAGTACTTGTGCTACAAGATTTTGACCTGTGCTACAAAACTATCAACCTCTGTAGCACCAGTGCTATGTGCAAAAAAAGTTAACGTACAGCCCTACAGACATGATGTGAGTGACCCATGTACTGCATATTTTATACTAAGGAAGAAAAACGGAGCAGGATTGGTAAACGGGAGTGGGATGGGAGTGGGATTCTATAAAAGTTTGGCTCGGGATTGGGACAGGATTGGGATCAGTCCTCTGTGCGAATGGGAGGGAGTGGGATTTTTTCTAAACTCTCACTTGGGATTGGGATGGGATTGGATTATTTCTGTGGGAGTGGGAAGGAGCGGGAGTCAAAATCCACTCACATGTCAGCCTCTAGTCTGCACCTTCCGAGTCCGAATGCAGTCAATGCGTGAGTCCAAGTCCGAGTCATCAGTGCTCAAGTCCAAGTCGAGTCACGAGTCCTGGACTCGAGTACTACAACACTGCTTCACACTGCGTTAGCTAAAGCCAGTGCACACTGCGTTAGCTAAAGCCAGTGCACACTGCGTTAGCTAAAGCCAGTGCACACTGCGTTAGCTAAAGCCAGTGCACACTGCATTGGCTAAAGCCAGTGCACACTGCGTTAGCTAAATTCAGTGCACACTGGCTTAGCTAAAGCCAATGCACACTGCATTAGCTAAAGCCAGTGCACACAGCGTTAGCTAAAGCTAGTGCACACAGCGTTGGCTAAAGCCAGTGCACACTGCGTTAGCTAAAGCCAGTGCACACAGTGTTAGCTAAAGCCAGTGCACACAGCGTTGGCTAAAGCCAGTGCACACTGCGTTAGCTAAAGCCAGTGAACACTGCATTAACTAAACCCAGTGCACACTGCATTGTCCAAAGCCAGTGCACACTGCGTCAGCTAAAGCCAGTGCACACTGCATTAGCTAAAGCCAGTGCACACTGCGTTATCTAAAGCCTGTGCACACTGCGTTAGCTAAAGCCAGTGCACACTGCGTTAGCTAAAGACAGTGCACACAGCGTTAGCTAAAGCCAGTGCACACAGCGTTAGCTAAACCCAGTGCACACTGCGTTAGCTAAAGCCAGTGCACACTGCGTTAGCTAAAGCCAGTGCACACAGCGTTAGCTAAAGCCAGTGCACACTGCGTTAGCTAAAGCCAGTGCACATTGTCCAAAGCCAGTGTGCCGCTTCGTCTTCTTGCAAATGTCATTTTCTTTCTACGTACTTGCTGGGGTTAGTTTCTGCAGTCAGTATACTGTCGCTGTTACATACTAAAAGGGACTGCATTTATATAGCGCTTTTATCCAAAGCGCTTTACAACTTATGCCTCACATTCACCCATTCACACACCGACGGCGGAGGCAACCATGCAAGTTGCCAACCTGCTCATGCTCAAGGACACTTCAACTCACTGATCGAACCGGGAACCTTATGATTACCAGACGACCGCTCTACCTCCCGAACCACTGTCAAACTAACTGTTGAGTTAGCTAGTATAACTTTCAGAAGTGTAACACTTTCAATATTAGTCAAATAAAACAAGTTGGATACCCCCCCCCCCCCGAGGGATTCTGTGTTCCTGTTCACTTCATTTCCTGCTTTGCATCCAGCTTGCGTTCAGTTGGTTGGATCATAGTGCATTGCTCAGCTTCCCAAGGCACTATCACATCCAGCTACTGTATATGCATCCAGCTTTCAAGGAGCATCCCTGTAGACTTCTTAATTAGGGAATGTGCGGAGTGTGCACTTGAACACTTAAAATCACCCTTTAGAGGAGTGGTTCCTTTTTTCTTCATTAAAGTTGGGAGATGCCGGCAAATCGACAGGCGGACAGACAGGCAGACTAGCTAGCAGGCAGCGATTCCTCTCCTCTCCTTGCTGCTCCTTTTCTTTTTTCTCCTTCCATCCCCTCACCCCTCTCCTCTCCTCTCCTCTCTCTGGCCCGTTTTTCCTCCTTCACCCGTCTTTTGCTTTTCACCCATCTCTCCATTTCTCTTATCCCTCTCCTTTCCTTCCCCCCTCTCCTCTCCTCCCCTCACCCCTCTATCCTCTCCCCTCCTCTCCTCTCCTCTCCCCTCCCCTCCCCTCCTCTCCTCTCCTCTCCTCTCCTCTCCTCTCCTCTCCTCTCCTCTCCTCTCCTCTCCTCTCCTCTCCTCTCCTCTCCTCTCCTCTCCTCTCCTCTCCTCTCCTCTCCTCTCAGCCCCAAGGCCAGTTCTGTGCCAGTGGCTGCCTGGGTGTAGCAGAGTGTGAATGGGGAGAATAAGCAGAGCTCCATCTGGACCCAGCACTGTGCAGCAATAAAAGTCAAAGATTTATGATAAACCTGCTCATCTATATTAATGAGCTTAGCTTCTTATTCAGGAGGGCTGCAGACATCAAAGACGGCTATACTGTACCATGGTGTACCACCTACATATTGTGCCCCTTACACAATAGGAATCTAGAGGTTGCACTGGGGAATGGGATGTAGGTCCGTATAATGTGTCTCTTTCTTTTGAAATGTGCAAATAAACATAAACGAAACACACCTACTTTTTGGGAAATTTACTTATTTGCCATCTACCCTGGAGTTAGACAAGCAGATACATACCCTTTTCTTTTCTGTGCATGCATTAGGCTTAGGGAACAGCCGCACCGTTAGCCTAGCTTAGCGTCATTCACTGGAAGTAGGTGTGCCAGTGTAGCCTAGTTCCCAGTCACGAAATACAGCTCCAAAACTTTCCTGTAAACATGTTGTGACATGTGACATTTCATCACCTCAAAAGTTATTTAAAAAAACAACAGGGCTTTTGACGTGATGAAATCACTTCGCCCAGGCAATAGTGGTTCGGCAAAAGAAATGTCAGAGTATAATCAGGTTAGAAAAGGAAAATGGCTTTTATAAAAATGTAAAGAAAATTCACATACCGGTAAATACACAGGTCACAACATGTTTACCGGAAAGTTTTGGAGTTGTATTTGGAGTGTATTTCATGACTGTTGGGAACTAGGCTACACTGGCACACCTACTTCCAGTGAATGACGCTAAGCCTAATGCATGCACAGAAGTCAAGTCAAGTCAAGAGTCAAGTCAAGAGATTTATTTGTCACGGCATACAAGTATACAATGAAATGCGGGTGGTCTTGCCCGCAACGATGTGCAAATAACATATAATAGAATCAACATTGTGCAATAAACAAGTAACATTTGTGCAATAAACAAGTAACATGTTAGGGCATATCGGTATATGTACATAAGTTATTTACAGAGCATGGAGGGCATACTAGGTCCTTTGGTAGTGTCTTTCTGTACATGCTAATTTATACAATCTCCGGTTATACTATACTATTTTTAAAGTGACCCTTCCTTAGTGGCCATAAGTGTGGGCGTGTGCAGCATGAGTGTGTGCCTGCTCATGTTAAAGTGGCTGCTAGTGTGTGAGCGTGTGCAGTGAGTGTGTTGTGCGTGTGCTCATGTGTGCTTGTGTGTGGAGAGTTCAGTGTTCAGGGCTCTGATGGCCTGGGGGAAGAAGCTGAGCCGAAGTCTCTCTGTCCTAGCAGCTGGTGTTCGCAGGCGTCTGCCTGACCTGAGCAGCATGAACAGGCTGTTGTTGGGGTGGTGTGGGTCTTTCATTATTCTGCAGGCTCTGGATTTGCATCTCTTGTTGTATAGAACCTGCAGGGGTGGTAGTGCAATACCCGTGGTACGCTCGGCTGAGCGCACCACTCTCGGTAGGGCCTTCTTGTCCTGTGCCGTGCTGTTTCCATACCAGACAGTGATGTTTCCAGTCAAGATGCTCTCTACAGCTCCGGAGTAGAAGGACTGGAGTATCTTCCCAGATACTCTGAACTTCCTTAACTGTCTCAGGTGGTAGAGGCGTTGCTTCGCCTTTTTTACGACTGAGTCTATGTGTGTTGTCCATGTCAGATCCTCTGCGATGTGGACCCCCAGGTACTTAAAGCTGCTCACCCTGTCCACGGTAGCCCCGTTAATCCTCAGTGGTGTGTGTGTCTCCTGCTGTCCTCTCCTATAATCCACGATCAGCTCCTTGGTTTTACCAATGTTCAGGAGCAGGCTGTTGTCCTGGCACCAGCGTTCCAGTACCTCAACCTCCTCCCGGTAGGCCTTCTCGTCGTTGTCCGAGATCAGCCCCACCACCACTGTGTCGTCCGTAAACTTCACTATGGAGTTGGAGCTGAACTTGGCCACACAGTCATGTGTGTATAGTGAGTACAGCAGGGGGCTCAGAACACAGCCCTGGGGGGACCCGATGCTCAGGGTGATGGTGTTGGAGGTCTGACCCCCCACCCTGACCGCCTGGGGCCTTTCACTCAGAAAGTCCAGTATCCAGGCGCTCAGAGCGGAGCTCAGACCTAGCTCGATCAGCTTGTCCACCAGTCTGGTGGGGACTATGGTGTTGAACGCTGAGCTGTAGTCAATGAACAACAGTCTCACATAGCCCCCCTTCTGACGGTCCAGGTGAGAGAGGGTGCTGTGCAGTACTTGGGAGACCGCATCGTCAGTGGACCTGTTTGGCCTGTATGCAAATTGCATAGGGTCCATATCACTGGGGAGGGAGGCACAAATGTGATCCTTGACCAGCCTCTCGAAACATTTCATGTCCACAGAGGTGAGTGCCACCGGTCTGTAGTCATTGAGACCTGCTGGGGAGGGTTTCTTTGGTACCGGGATAATGGTAGACAACTTGAAGCAGGCAGGGACCACTGACTCCTTCAGGGATCGATTAAATATGGTGGTGAACAGAGGGGCTAGCTGGTTAGCACAGGACTTAAGTATGCGTCCTGTTATTCCATCTGGGCCAGCCGCCTTTCTGGTGTTCACCTGCATAAATGCTCTTTTCACACTGTGTACCGTCAATGAGAGAGCGTCCCCGCCCCCCCGCGGATGCCCCCCCCCCTCCACACCGTCACTAGCCGTTGAGCTAGCAGCGCCACTGTTTGCACCAAACCGCGCGTAGAAGGTGTTGAGCTGGTCCGCGAGGGAGGCGTCGTCGCTCCCCATTGAGGGGGCGCTGACTTTGTAGTCAGTTATCGTCCTCTGCAGGTATGTATATGAAAAGGGTATGTATCTGCTTGTCTAACTCCAGGGTAGATGGCAAATAAGCGAATTTCCCAAAAAGTTGGCATGTTCCTTCAAATATAAACAACGTGTCGGGCCCTACGACTAAATCACAGCTCCATGATGAATACTAAGCATAAATAAGCAATGGGACTTAAATTTACACTCTGTTAATATACTCACATGACGTCTCAATAAAAAAATTGCTTTTTATACTATTTAATTACATATCACCCCCAAGACAGCTTCATGGAGATGAACTCACTAATTCATCCAGAGTTTCAATAAGACAACACAGCCCTCTTTATGGTCCCTATTATTCAGATGTACGTAAATAGACATTAAACTATCAGTATTTAAGTGCACAGTAAAGTTTTATGGTAAATCGCAGACGCAATTAGGGCTTTGTCCTCGGAGCTCTTGGAGCAAAGTCATCATGGATTTACATTCCTTCTTGGAAGTTACTGGCTGAAAAAAAAAAACATCCATTTGTCAGCGACTAAGTGTGGGAGGATTAATTAATGAGAAAGAACCGCTCTATTTCAGTGTGTTTATAGTGTGTTGCACTTGAAAGGCACAGGGCGAGGCGATTCAGGCTCAAGCGGTGCCCGACTTTCAGCGACTTTTCAAGGGTACCGTAATATGGAGCTCTCTCTCTGAAGGGTCCCTCCAAAGTCTTCTCGGGGGCCACCAGCGCCGGGCCGGGATTAGCCAGACATTACTGTTAACAAGGAAAAGTGCTTCTTGAAGTTTGGTGGAGATTCCGCAGCCTTCTGGGCAGCTTTGGTAAACACAGCCCCAGGGCAGCGTTCATGTATCAGTGATTTCTCTCTGTTCTCTCAGATCACACTCTACTGTTTTATCTCCACTTCAAGCGGATGATGTACTCATCCTCAGCTCTGTGACCCTCTCTCTCTCTCTCTCTCTCTCTCTCTCTCTCTCTCTCTCTCTCTCTCTCTCTCTCTCTCTCTCTCTCTCTCTCTCTCTCTCTCTCTCTCTCTCGCTCTCGCTCTCGCTCTCTCTCTCACTAGACCGGTTTGATAGTGGACGCCCGGCTGAAGGAGCTCACTCCGATGATGCCTGTCATCTTCATCCGGGCCGTCACCGTGGACAAGCAGGAGACGAAGAACGTCTACAACTGTCCTGTTTACAAGACGCGCCAGAGGGGGCACACCTACATATGGGCCTTCAACCTCAAGACCAAAGAGATTCCTTCCAAGTGGACCTTAGCCGGGGTGGCCCTGCTCCTGCAGATCTAGTGGCACAGGTGCCTTTCTGTTGCGGACGTGGGTGAACCGGGTTGTGGGTTTGACTCCCGTGTAGACTAACTAAGGGCTGATTTCTCCTTCTGAGCCAATATGTAGGCTGCAGATCATCTTTTTTGTTTATTTATGGGCAGTCTATGTATTAACTGTATTGTGGGCTACCTGCTATGCCAAAGGAAGTTTAAACTATCTGAACTAGTGACGAGTGCCATTGTTCTTGTATGTTGGGAAAGCTGTGTTAATGTACTTTATGTAACTGTGTATCACTTTATACAGAGGTGTCTGTAGATTGCACTGGGGGAATGGGTATTAGCCCTCTTGCTAATGGGATTAAAGTAAAGCCAGCTATTGGTTGAGATAAGATAATTTATAGAATGTATGAGATAAGAAGAGACATAACTACCTATCTACAAAAACATTAAATGTTTTCTGCACCAAATATATCTATATCTATTCATGTCCTTGTTGATCAATATAATTCTTTTTTTGAAAATCAGTTTTTATACTTTTTATAGCATACTACAAATATCTATTGCCACTTTTGTACTTTTTTCCCCCAGAATTTTTTTTTGAGTAAAGATTTCCTATCTTGCTGTTCCAGATTGTGTTTGGGTGTTTTTCTTTTCACAACAAACACACACACACACACACACACACACACACACACACACACACACACACACACACACACACACGCACACACACATACTACAATCCAGTTTTTGAACATTTTGTCCCAGTATGATGATTTTCATTCCCCTATCTCGCCTCCCCAGTCTCTCAGTGCTGCCTACCTCTTCCAACAGTATGGACCAACGCTCCCTCCTCTCTCTCTCTCTCTCTCTCTCTCTCTCTCTCTCTCTCTCTCTCTCTCTCTCTCTCTCTCTCTCTCTCTCTCTCTCTCTCTCTCTCTCTCTCTCTCTCTCTCTCCTTTCTCCTTTCTCTGCCTCACTCCTTTCTTCTCCCTTCCCCTCCTCGTTTGAGATTAGAAAACTCTCCAAAGCAAGAGAACATATTGTGGAGCCTTACAGATATGCTGTATCCCTCAACACCACCTTGATGCACATGCACGCACGCACACACACACACACACGCACACACACACACACACACACACACACACACACACACACACACACACACACACACACACACACACACACACACACACACTCACAGACACACACACACACACACACACACACACACACACACACACACACACTCACAGACACACACACACACACACACACACACACACACACACACACACACACACACACACACACACACACACACACACACACACACACACACACACACACACACACACACACACACACACACACACACACACACACACACACACACACACACACACACACACACACACACACACAGTGAACCAGTAGCATAGGACGGCCCAGTGGAAAAACAAAAGTTCTGCATTTGAACTGTGTTGGTTGCTAAGTTGTGATGTCTCAGCAAGCAGCACTGCTCATCTGCGTCTGATGCTCTCTCTTATTTCTCACTTTCTTTTGCCCTCTCTCTCTAACCCCACTTATTCTCTCTATCCATCCCTCGCTCTGTCCTCTCTCCATCTGTACCCCCCTCTCTCTAGCCCTCCTTCTATCTCCCTCTCTCTCTCTCTCTCTCTCTCTCTCTCTCTCTCTCTCTCTCTCTCTCTCTCTCTCTCTCTCTCTCTCTCTCTCTCTCTCTCTCTCTCTCTCTCTATCAGTCGAGTCTCCCTGGAGTCTCTTTTATCTGGTTATTGGAGAGCCTTAACAATGCGCTGTGAGAGAGAGAGAGGCGTGAGGAGGAGGACCAGATGAGGGGAAATAGGAGGGGAAAGCAATAATGCAGGCTGAAGCAATTTATGTACAACTCGCAAATTACACCTTCAGGTAGCATTATGAAAATAGATGCTGCTTCTGTATGTGGCTCATATACACAGTGGCCGTTGCAGCTGGAGCATGGATATGCACTGGAGAAATCATCTGACATTCAGTTCAGCCAAGGTGCCTTTTTTATTTATTTTTTTTATCTTTGTCCCCCTCCTTTTTCCTCCGTTTTTCTTCCATCCCAATGTTAGTCGTTATGCCAATTCCCAATCCCCTTCCTGGTCGCTGCGCACCTACCCCCTACAGTCGGTCTGGGAGAGTGGAGGCTATCGCATGCTTCCTCCGACACATGTGTAGCCAATCAACCGCTTCTTTTCACCTGGCAGCGCGGACTCTCACTGAGAGGGTGTAACGTGTGGAAGGATCACACTACCCCCCTTAGATCCTTTCCTCGCTGAGCAGGCGCCCCGACCGAACTGTAGGAGTCGCTGTTTACAACGACCAGGACCCACCCACCAGCTTTCCCACCCCTAACACTGCCAATTTGTGTTAGTATGAACGACCAGCCAAGCTGGTAGCAACGCCGAGAGCTGGGCTCGAACCCAGCGTCTCCTGCGTTGGTGGCGAGCGCCTTGCCCACTACACCACCTAGCCAAGGTGCCTTTTTGAAGAATTGTTGTTTTTATCTCCACCGGCAGAGGCCTGGGGGAGATCATGTAATCGGTCTGTGTCTGTCTTCTGTGTCCAGTGGTGGAGTGGAGGGTATGCGCCATATACCCACCGATCTTTCAGTGAACATTGCGTATACTCACCTCTATGACCCCCGATGCGTATACCCTTGCATACACCATCCAAGGTGTATATGGGCCATTCTACCGAATTGGTTGAAAGTCAGGTTGGAAATATTTTGAAATTTTGTATGTTTTATTCCCAAAACTTTGTCCGAATATATATTGTACCATGTCTAAATTACATATATCTAGTGAGCGTACCGTACATTTTTATATTGTATTTTCAGACTCTTTTGGAATGTTTTTCCTCCCCCAAAAATGTTCACTACCGAAACATAGTAATACACTATAGTCAAAAAGTATTATATTAACCTGTTAATATTGTGTTTCCTTCCCTTCGCTAAAGATTATTTCTTAAAATTTGTCTTGAAGGTTTTCACAATTAAATCAATACAAATGATATTTTTACCAAATTTCAAAGTTCAATTGATACAATTAATCCAAATCTAAATGCAATCTTTCTCTGTAAAATGAATAACACTGATCATATTGATTTCATAGTTAATGATTGATGAAATTGAACATACATTTAACCAGTCATATCATAACATTTTAGTTTATAACTCGATATACTTTATTTTTTTAGTGACACACACACACACACACACACACACACACACACACACACACACACACACATAACTAAAGAAGGCTAGCAAGCACATGGCTAGCAAACAGCTTTGAAAACATAATATTTTGCATAAAACTCCAAAAAGTTTACTTTATTGAAGATAATATGTGTTCCATTCTTAAAGTTACACACAGACCAAAATGTTACCATATGTTTCGGTAATGACTTTCGGTAGTGACAATTCTGGCAAACCTTTGAGCATAGCTAAAGAATGCTATCAAGCACATGGCTAGCATACACATCTTTTAAGAGGTGTACACACATAAAAACATAATATTCCTCATGAAACCCCAAAAAGTTTACTTAATTGAATAGATTATGTGTTCGGTATGTGATGAACACGAGGGTAATAATTATTTGTATTTTCAGACTGTATAGGCGCCGATACAGCCTGAAAATACAAATAATTATTACTCTTGTGTGTCGTGTCATCATCACATACCGCAATATACTGAGCACTGCGCACACATTAGGAACAAATGTAACGTTAGCGCCCACCACATCAAGTGCGTCTACACAACATATAAGAGTTGTTTGTAGGTCGGAAATGATGGAATAGATTTACCAACAAAAAAGGTGTTTAACCTGCTCATACCTTTATTAAAAGCGTGGGGCAGGAGCAGCACGGATAACTTGGTTCTGCATGTATCGTGCTTCCATTCAAACAGACGGCAACACACATGACGTCAAGTCTCACTCGCGTGAGACTTCCTCTCTAGATACTCTACCTGGCCAGGGTACTCCTGGGTCCTAGTGCCCCCCCCATGTTACACTATATGTCATGCACATGTATTTTATATGTTAATAAAATTGCATTTATCTATAGTCCTAATTCTGTCACTGTTTGATGTCACAAAGAAGGGTGTATCCGAAAGCTGTCTACTGTCAGAATGCAGGTAGGTGAATTCCAATGGTTGAAGGCAATCACAGAGACAGAGAGTGTTTACTCTTGAACAGGTTCGACTTTAATAGTAAGAACACAGAGTAAATTCTAAGAGAGAACAAGTGCTAAAAGCACAAGTGTAAGATAAGGTAAATGGGAGCTTATTGGAGGTCCACAGTAGAACCGTCCGCGTTATCTCCGAACGCAATTAGTGAAGACCTGACAATGGACAAGCAGAAGAGAGGTATGTTAAATAGAGACCAAATACCAACATTCCACACACACCCCCGTGACAGCCAATCAGGAACCACCCCTAAGTGACAGCACTAATTGACAGGGAAATGACAGGTGACAAGCCCAGTGACATATGCCAGGAATGTGGGTGGTCACCGACCGAGGTCGGTGTCCAGAACGTAACAGTACCCTCCCCCGACGAACGGCACCAGACGTTCACCTAGGAGCCTCGGGATTCAGCCGCCGGAAATCAACGATCAGGCTGGGATCTAAAATATCCCTTTGAGGCACCCAAGAACGCTCTTCTATCCCGTACCCCTCCCAATCCACCAAGAACTGAAACCCCCTACCCCTCCGCCTACAACCCAGTATCCTCCGCACCGTGTAAATGGGTTGACCGCCAATAAACCGGGGCGGAGGAACCACAGGCAGTGGCGGGGCCAAGGGCGATGAGAGGAATGGCTTCAACAGGGACACATGAAACGTCGGATGAACCCTCATAGAGCTCGGAAGTCGTAGCTTGTAAGCCACTGGATTAACCCGATTAATCACTTTAAATGGTCCTATAAAGCGAGGAGCCAGCTTCTTGGATTCCACCCGGAGAGGGAGATCCCGGGTGGAAAGCCAAACCCGCTGCCCTGGACGGTAAACTGGAGCCGGACGACGCTTACGGTTAGCCTGCCGTTGGGTACTAACCGAAACCTTCTGTAGCGCCTTCCGAACCTGTTTCCACGTCCTGCGACAGCGAGCCACATGTGCCTGGGCCGAGGGCACCTCCGCCTCCTGCTCCTGCTCGGGAAACAGAGGAGGTTGAAAACCATACTGGCACTGAAAGGGAGACATACCGGTAGAAGAGGAGAGAAGGGTATTATGCGCGTACTCACCCCAAGCCAACCTCCTACTCCACGTTGCCGGACAACCGGCAACGTAACACCTCAAGACCCCCTCCAAATCCTGGTTGACCCTCTCCGTCTGCCCGTTCGACTGTGGATGGAACCCAGACGACAGACTGACAGAGGCGCCGAGGCCGGCGGCAAACGCCTTCCAGAACCTGGAGGCGAACTGAGGACCCCGGTCCGACACGATATCTACTGGCAGCCCGTGGACCCGAAAGACATGCTGTATAATTAAATCAGCAGTCTCCCGGGCCGAAGGAAGCTTGGGGAGAGGGACAAAGTGAGCCGCCTTAGAGAACCGATCCACCACCACCAAAATGGTGGTGAACCCGTCCGAAAGGGGAAGACCAGAAATAAAGTCCAGAGATATGTGTGACCAGGGTCGTTTAGGAATAGGAAGTGGTCGGAGGAGACCCGCCGGTGCCCGTCGAGAGGTCTTACTACGTGCGCACACCGGACAGGCCGCCACAAAGGAACGCGTATCCCCCTCCACTGTCGGCCACCAGAACCTCCTACGGATAAATTCCAGGGTCCTGGTTGCCCCTGGGTGGCTGGTGAGGGATGACGCATGTGCCCACTGTAGCAAGCGTGAGCGCGCCACCTTGGGAACATACGACCGTCCCGGAGGACCCCCACCAGGATCGGGCTCCCGCGTTAGCGCCAACCTTACCACCTTCTCTGTGCCCCAAGACACGGGTGCCAAAATCAAGGCCGGTGGAATAATGGGATGGGGCTGCTCCTACCGCCCAGGAAGATCAAACTGGCGCGACAACGCGTCAGGTTTGATATTCTTGGAGCCGGGTCTATAGGAGATGGTATATCGAAATCGTGTGAAGAACAACGTCCACCTGGCCTGGCGAGCGTTAAGGCGTTTAGCCCCTTGGATGTAAGCCAAGTTCTTATGGTCAGTCCAAATAATGAAAGGATGTGCCGCCCCCTCCAACCAATGTCTCCACTCCTCCAGTGCCAATTTGATCGCCAATAACTCCCGATTACCCACGTCGTAATTACGCTCGGCTGGTGACAGACGGCGAGAAAAAAAAGCACACGGGTGCACTTTCCCATCCTTTAAGCATCTCTGAGAGAGCACCCCCCCACCGCGACGTCAGAGGCATCCACCTCCACAATGAACGGAACCTCCGCGTCATGGCGGATCAATACAGGAGCGGATGTAAAACGACGTTTAAGATCGCAGAAGGCCGACTCAGCCCTAGGCGACCATTCAAAGCCAGGGAGAGAGGCCTTAGTGAGAGCTGTTAAGGGATTGGCTAAGGCGCTAAAATTGCGAATAAAGCGCCTGTAAAAATTTGCAAAGCCCAAAAAACGTTGTAACCCCTTGAGCGACGAAGGCCGTGGCCAGTCCAAAACTGCACTCACCTTGGCTGGATCCATGCGCAGATCGCCCTTCGTCAACACAAAGCCCAGGAAGGACACGGTGTCCGTGTGAAACACACACTTCTCAGCCTTAACGAATAGTTGATGCTTGAGGAGACGGTCTAGCACCTCCCGAACGTGCATTTGGTGTTGCACCATATCGCGAGAAAAAATCAGGATATCATCTAAGTAGACAAACACAGACACCCCAATCAAGTCTCGCAGCACGTCGTTAACCAGGGCTTGGAAGACTGCCGGAGCATTAGCCAAACCAAAGGGCATGACCAAATACTCATAGTGCCCATTGGGTGTGTTAAATGCAGTCTTCCACTCGTCTCCCTCTCTAATCCTGACCAGGTTGTATGCATTAAGTAAGTCAAGTTTAGAAAAGACCTGTGCCCCCTGTAAGCACTCAAAGGCCGTGTCCATGAGGGGTAAAGGATATCGGTTCTTGATGGAAACGTCATTCAATCCCCTATAATCAATGCATGGGCGCTGATCCCCATCCTTTTTATCAACAAAAAAGAAGCCAGCGCCGGCAGGGGAAGTGGAAGGGCGTATGTGCCCCGCAAGCAATGCCTCCTCTATGTAGGTGTTCATGGCCAAGGTTTCGGGGCGTGAGAGAGAGAACATTCGCCCGCGAGGCGGGGAGGTACCGGGTAGAAGATTAATGGGACAGTCGTATGATCTATGAGGCGGAAGTGCTTTAGCACGCGTCTTGCTAAAAACGTCCGCCAGGTCCCAATAGATCTCAGGCACCCCTATTAAATCGGGATTAGAGGGTAGATCAGAATCTGCCACGCTCCCCACCATCCTGGAGAAAGAGGGAGGAGACAAAAGAGAAGAGGGGGGGGGAGACAAGGGTTTGGGCAAACTCCCGCTGACAATCGACTTGACGTCGGCCGCCGTTGAGAGTTCGCCCGTGCTCCAATTAATGACACGAACACATGACGACAACCAGGGATGACCCAACACCATGACAGAATAGGGGGAAAAGATGACAAAAAAAATAACCCATTCCCACTCCCCACCCTCCACCCGGATGTGTAAGGGAACTGTGCGCTGGGTGACGCTCCCACTGCCCAGGGGCCGACCGTCCAGGGCATAGACTGGTAAGGGAACCCCTAAGTCCTCCACCGGGGTTCCCCACTCCTTCACCAATCCCACGTGAATAAAATTGCCCGCCGCCCCTGAGTCAATGAGAGCCTTAGTTCCCCTAATGTCACCCCCACAGTTGATCGCCACCTCAAAAAATGTGCGAGAATCCGTGGTTTTGGCAGGAATGAGCCCACCTGCTGGCGCCCTCTCGAGGCCCGACGGCGCACCTTCCATCCCCGATTGGCGCCGAGCCGATACAGCCTGGACCCGACAGCTGCCGAAGCGGTGACCGGTGCGGCCGCACCGGAAGCAGCGTCGCTCTTTGATGAAGCGCTGCCTCTCGTCGTCCGAGAGCGACAGCGCTCCAAGCTGCATGGATTCATCACCCAGTGGCCCACTCGTGTAATGCATGGAATTATCAACACCAGGAGAAGAAGGAAAACATACCTGGGGCTGGGTGTTGTTGACATGCTCCTTCTCCCTCTCCCGGTGCCGATTATCCATCTTGATGGTGGTGTTGATCAGCACTTCCAGCTGCTCGGGGATCTCACGCGCGGAGAGAGCATCTCGCATCCGCGCTGAGAGTCCCCTGACGAACAGAACCACGCAGACGTTCTCCGCCCAAGCTGTCTCCCGAGCCAAGATCCGAAATTTGATAGCATAAGCTGCGACAGTGCGGAGGCCCTGCCGGCAGTCGAGAAGACGACCACCAGCCTCGAAGATCGAGAGTACCCGGGAAGTATCGAATACTCTTCTCAATTCCCGGGTAAAGGCGTCCAGACTGTCGCAGATTATCGCCCCTGCCTCTAATTCCGCCGTAGCCCAGGAGAGAGCTTCGCCGGTGAGCAGTGTGATAATATACGCTACCTGCGCTGTCTCCGATGGAAATGATCGTGGTTGCAGCCGGAAAACGAGTAGACACTGGGTGATGAATTCCCGACAACCATCCGGTGATCCGTCATAGCGAGCGGGCGCCTGCAGATGTGGTTCGCGGGACCGCTCCTGGACCCCGAACCCCCCCCGACTTTCCTCTGCGTGGAGCGCTGCTTCCCCCGCCGCCGACTGCACACCAGCCACTCCTTCTTGGGCTTGTCGAGCTGTGGCCAACGCCGACTGCGCCACCGCTTGGGATGATCCGACGACCCCATTGAGTCGGATTAACTCGGCGCTGACCAGCTGCTGATGTTCCTCCATCCGTGTCTGGGCTGCTCCCTGCGTCCGGAGCATCTCCATGATGGCCTCCATGGAATTCTGATGGTCAGGTCTTCTGTCAGAATGCAGGTAGGTGAATTCCAATGGTTGAAGGCAATCACAGAGACAGAGAGTGTTTACTCTTGAACAGGTTCGACTTTAATAGTAAGAACACAGAGTAAATTCTAAGAGAGAACAAGTGCTAAAAGCACAAGTGTAAGATAAGGTAAATGGGAGCTTATTGGAGGTCCACAGTAGAACCGTCCGCGTTATCTCCAAACGCAATTAGTGAAGACCTGACAATGGACAAGCAGAAGAGAGGTATGTTAAATAGAGACCAAATACCAACATTCCACACACACCCCCGTGACAGCCAATCAGGAACCACCCCTAAGTGACAGCACTAATTGACAGGGAAATGACAGGTGACAAGCCCAGTGACATATGCCAGGAATGTGGGTGGTCACCGACCGAGGTCGGTGTCCAGAACGTAACAGTCTACAACATTTGTAACAGGTGATGAAAAAGTAAACAAATAATTAACTGTATTAGACATTTGTTAATGGTGAATAGGCTTCACTTCAGATTAGGGCACACAATAGCATCTGCAAATGATTTATAGATGTTTTATGAATGTCTTAACAAATCATTTGTTGAACATGAACAAAAAAATGGAGGTACAGTATAGTCGTTTTTTCATATCCATTTTCAAAGCGTCTACAAATGTGTTACTACACATTAAACAACATTATTTAATGATGAACAAATCAAGTACAAACAATGTTGATAATAAGTTATAAATAATGTAGAACTAATTTGTAAATGTTATACAAATATAGTTATAAATGATTTAATAATAATTTACGAATGTATATAAATGATTTGTTCATGATTAGTTCATTATCTACAAATACCTTATAAATGTATTATAACAGGTTGTTATTATAAAGTGCTACCAAGCTTACCCTATAAATGATGATTTTGTATATATTTAGCTCATCACAATCTCATTTAATGCCTTGGGTTTAAATAGTTCATAACATATTCTTAGTAAATATCTATGTCTGAATACTTAATTGTTTTGTTAAAGGTCCCATGGAAAGTAAATAAAATAACTTTTTGGGCAATTTTACACAATTCCTGTGAGTCTATGGAACACATCTGTAAGGTTGTTTTCAATACATTGCATTGTTTTGTATTTTTAATACTGTCAGCAGGTGGCTTTCGGACAACAGGCTTTCTCTTCACCTAGGTAAGACAGAGGCAGTACTATTAGCCTCCAAGCCCAAGCTCAGGAAAGCACGGGAGTTTAATATCCAGCTAGGAGCTGTAACCCTAAAACAGCAAAAAAAAGCGAAGTATCTAGGCTGTATGATAGACGGGAGCCTAGATGGGGAGGCTATGGCCTCCCAAGTACTGGGCAAAGTCAACGCCCGCACCAGGTACCTAGCTAGGAAAGCCAACCTCCTTGGCAGAGATAGCCTCAGGCTACTAGCAAATAGTCTAGTACTCTGCCACTTTGACTATGGTAGCGTATCGTGGTTCGAGGGCCTGACAGTGAACATAAAAAAGAAGCTTCAGGTTTCCCAAAATAAGCTAGTAAGGGTGGTAATGGGTCTTGGCCCTCACACCCACATAGGGAGGAGTCACTTCCAGGAGCTAAACTGGCTTCCTGTGGAGGCCAGAGTTACCCAGCTCAGACTGAACATAGTGCACAATATTATAAACCAAAGGTCCCCTAGATACCTCCAGAACTACTTCACCCCGGTCAACGAATCCCACAACCACAGAACTAGAGCAAGCATAGCAAACCTGAAGCCTGCTTCTTTCCGATCCAAACTGGGCCAATGCTCCCTTACTTTCTCTGGAGCCCAGGATTGGAACAAGCTGCCTATCCCCATCAAGCAGAGCTTGAGCCTTCACAGCTTCAAGAGAAGCGTCAGGAAGTGGCTCATGGACAGAATAGAAGAATAGCCCCCTATAGTTTGAATGGGTTTCCAATCAGTTTTTAGTTATTGTGGGGTATACAATTTTAGCGATAGGTTAGTCTTATAATGTTTTAAATGTATGAGTGTTGTGTTATTGTCGTGTTTTTGTTGTGGCCTAACAGCCCTGGGACCATGACGGAAATAAGGGTTTTACTCTTTCTCATGTTATCCTTTTTGATCCTTGTTGTGTGTTTTTAATCCATCAATAAAATAAAATAAACCACTTTCTGCCCTTCCAATGTCCTTTGGCTGGGCTCCGCCCATACTCGCAATGCGCTTTGAGTGACAGTCACCCACCTGCACTAGCAGATACAAGAGAGAGCGAGAGTTCCCCCCCGAGTCCCCGAATCCCTCCCACCCATTTTATCTATTGAAGCTGCTTCTCTGTGTGTGATTGGGTTGGCTAGCTAGCGGCTAACATTACGTTAACGTTACGAGGGTGCATTGCAACGCTTATTTATAAGCATTGAAGTTTTCACTGCACATAGAAACAGCGCAGGGGGGTAAAGCTGGGATTTATAAGCACTCTGGAGCTATGGTGTCAACACTTTTGACTTTTGAGGAAGTGCTGAGAGTGCAACAGCTGAAGGTCTCTGCTGTCGAAACCGCTTCCGCATTATTTCCACTCGCTGCTCATATAAACGTATCACAGACAGTTGATTGTGGGTGGGCGGTGGCAGATCAGCGCCTATTCAAGCCAGCGAGCGAGTCAAATCAGAATGGCTTGTTTCAGTGGGGGGGGGGTGTCTCAGCTGAACTGAAGGAACTGGACTGGGTAGAGATTTCACATCTAGTCAGTGTTGGTACAACTCCACATTGCTAGAAAACAATGCAAACCACTGGAAAATGCCATTTATAAGATAGGGGACCTTTAAATAGTCTTTATTGTTGTGGGCACTTTGAACTAGAATGCCCCATATACTCTATAATAAAAGTTGTATAATTGCCTAAAAATTACTTTACTTTGTTGCGGCAAAGATATTGTACAATGCCAAGAATACCGACTTGCTCATCTGATCTGTGTGTGTGTGTGTGTGTGTGTGTGTGTGTGTGTTTGTGTGTGTGTGTGTGTGTGTAGGTGGTGAAGTGGATGACCTTGTCGTTACTACAAAATCTTATGTCAACAACTTGAGGAAACCTGACAGGCAGCCGCTGAATCCATGCATATGATCACTTGAGTGAATTAGTTAGCTAGCCAGCTAACGTTAATTCCATCCGTCCAATGGTAAACTGATACACTCAAAATAAATGCTTTTCTTTCAATTCCGTATTTGTGTAAAGGGTTGAAATTCTATTTAAAATGAGGTACAACTATTATTTATATGTTTTTGATTTTTATATATATATATATGTTTTTATAATTTTCTTTTTATCCACTTTTTCTCCCCATTTTCAATTTTTCTCCCATCCCAATTTCGTATTATCCAATTCTTTCCTCCCCTGTCTTGAACGTTGCTAGACTATCATGCCTCTCACTGGTCCCCTCCGGTACACGAGGAGGCAGCCTGTCACATCTTTTCACCGCAGCAGCTCGAACTCTCAGTGGCGAGGCTCACGCTGCCCCCGCTACTTCCTGCTTACGCCGCACCGGCGTCACCAAACCGACCTGTAGGAGTCGCTGTCCACAACGTCCAATCCCCACCCACCGGCACTTGCCAATTGTGTTAGTATGAATGACCGGCCAGCCGGCAGCAACGCCGAGAGCTGGGCTCGAAAACTGCCACTGAGCACCTTCTTGAGATCACGTGTACAAAAAACCTAAGCAAATGAATAATGGGAAGATGATTAAACAGTAGGTTTTGTAGATACAAAACTGAATTCTGCCATCCGGACACATGCTATTTGAAATATTATTATAGAATATAGAATATCAGGCCTATAAATTACCTTATTAGTCGCATGGATCTATGGATCGGGCCAAATCGCCTCTTTCCAATGGCAGAGTTCAATCTGGATTTAGTATCACCAGGCGTGCAGCAAAGACCGTGAATGAAATCTACTGTAAGTACAGTTACTTTTTTATTATGTCGATTTCTCTGCCATTTTTCATCAGATTGCAACGCTGTTTTTTGCTAGACTTTCACAGAAAGGTAGAGAAACTAACTGTGTTCTAATTTATGCCAATAATGTTCAGGTTTGTGGTAGATAATCCAGAAAAATAAGATAAATGAAAAAGTGTATCCACAAGTCATTTGATTGGCAGGAGCTGGCTTGAGCTGTGTCGTTTTTTGAAATTCCAACGCCCATTGAAAGCCCTGGGTCTCCTCTCCTCATATGACTAAAACAAAATGGCGGCACGCATTTCCAAGCGTCTATATTTGCCGGTTTCCGAATACATTTCCAAGACTTAACCTATTGGTAAACAAACATATTGCTGAAAATATACATTATGACTGCTGTTTTGACAGGGTTAGGGTCGTTACTCTTGGTTACATTTGAAAAAACGCAAAATTAGTTCATACAGTCTGTAGAGATGGATTTATGGTGTGATGTAATTTGCGGTCCACCACCGGACCGCTCGGGCTTAAGAGGTTAAGCAAGGCACATAACCCCCAACTGCTCCAGTGGAGTCGCTCAACAGCTAACCGTGTCAGACTGTGGTTGTACTGCACAGCTCCCAGGTGTGAATCGAACTGTGTCAGCATGAAGCAGGGCGGTGCTGAAAAAGAGCATCTGTGCTCGGCGAACCTACCCTGGGTAAACAAAGGCTGCCGTCTGATGGGAGATTTGCGCTCTACTGAGCATACCTTTCTAGTTTTTGTTAGTTTTTTTCTGAAGCGTTGCAATATTGTTGACTCATTTGATACGAGGACTGGTGGGTGCATCAGTTCACTCTGAGCCGGGGGGGGGGCCCGTCAGATGAACGCTAGCTTCACTTTGGATCAAAGAGCACTCCCTCAGCCAGACTACACGCACACACACACACACATAAACAACACCCCCCCACAGAAACCAGTCTTCTCCCAGAGCAGCTCCATGCATTATGTCTCTCCAAAGCTGTAATGATGGCACTGTGGTATTACGGCTATAGACCACGCTCTTAAAAAGGCTCAAAACAGCACGGCGATTCATATTTCATATTTGTTGGTAATACGAGTGCTCCAGGCATGTTACCGGGGAGAGACTGCTGGAGTTGGAGGGGGGGGGGGGGGGGGGGGGGATCTATCGCAAGGGCTCATGCTCGGAATGGCAAAGCAGGTACCTTTAATCATCTCCTGTGAGAGACGTCAGACCAGACGGTTGCTAGGTTACAGGTCAGTCCTGAGAAAGTGCTAATGTGAATGCTATAGTGTGGCTTTGGTTTAGTGTGTGTGTGTGTGTGTGTGTGTATAATGTAATGTGTAAGCATTCGGAATACTAATTTGATTGAAATGCAGTTGTATTTTTCATACATAATGGTAGTAATTATTGGGAGAATTATTTTCATTCTCACCTGTGTTGGCCACGTTGGGATTATTCACGTAGTAGAACTTGTCACAATTCCTCCCAGGTGTCATTCACTTCCATTCATTTTGAGGACCAAGTCTAAATATTATACTTCTGAATTATAAACAAACTATACAGCAATATTATTCTGTGTCAAATGTACTTGTAATATTGCCATTTTCAAATTACAAGTATAGAATGTATTTCTCAACCCTCCTGCAACTGCTTGCAGTGCCGGAGCTGGAGAGGCGCTGTTGTCATGCAGATTAGGCTGAGGCCTTCATTTTTAGTCGGATTGACAAAATGTCAACGGATTCTTGAAGCTAATGACTTCCCCTTTAAGAGGATGTTCTTCTCTTTCCGGAAGTCCCAAAGACGCCTGGCTGGGATTGGTCGGAAAGTCACTGTTGGCAATAGAGACCAATAGAGGCAGCGGTGCATATATGAATTCGTCCCAGGAATACAGAGTGAGCGTGCATTTTGAGACGACCGTGTGAGTATAGTGATTTTAATCAATTATAGGTAGCTGTTGGACATATTATAGCATTCGTTCAGGTTCCGACAGTTTCTAGTGTTTGTGAGATGTTTTTGCAGAGATTTTGGTAATATGTTTAGCTCCAAAAGCATGTTTCTAAAGCAGCGAGGTGCCCAAAATAATAACCAGGAAATAGGCCTCATGCCTGGCTCGCGCCCCGCTCGCGTCTATTTTTTTACCAACAGATTTCCAGTTCCGCGGTCGCGTTCTGCGATCTGATTGGCCACTGACGTTTCTGGTGCGATCTGATTGGCCACTGACATTTCTGGTCATGTGACATCTGCGCCCAATCGCGTGACGCCTGTGTCTTTGACCATTTCCGCCTCGGACGGCATGCAAACTAGCTAACGCCTAAGGTTAGAGTTTGGAATCAGGGCTGGTGTTCTATCGCCCTGCTCTAAGACAAACTCTAACATTAACCAACTTCGAAAGAGTGCCTAAGCTTAACCGGTGAAAGAAACAGGCGTCACACAACCAGAAACATCAGTGGCCAATCAGATCGCAGAACACGCACGTGGAACTGGAAATCCGTTGGTAAAAGTATTCACGCGCCCCGCTCGTCTCCGAGAGTCCATTGACGGAGCGTAACAATGTTTTCGAATAGTGTATTTGCTGTTATTAGTTTATTCATTACTGGTTCATATTCTATATATAATATATTCCATTTTATCAGCCCATAACGGACGATGAGTGTGACCGGGTAGCTGCGGCCCACATGCCCAGAGATGAAGGTTCCAGGCAGCCAGCACAGTTTAGCAGAGCTATAGCTCCAAGCTAGCTCGTAGCTAGCACAGAACCAGCCCAAAACCAGCCCCCCACCCTTCCCAACCCAAGTGATGAGGCTGGTAGAGAGGAAGACAAGGCTCGAGGAAGAGAATGGGGTCAGTTTGAATACAAATGTTAACACACACAATAAATTATTATATAAATAATATGTAATTACAAAATAAAATCCTGGAGGTACATTTTTATTTTGGATATTTTGTTTCATTCATTCATTGATAACTTTTGAACACTAGATGATATTTCTAATCTGTCAGCTGTTCTATATTGCCCACAATATTGTCTACATTCCATACACTATAAGTATAATCCAATGTAAGTAAAGTGGTTGAAAATGCATTTGTATCTTCAAGTTCAAGTTCAACTCAAAAGATTTGCTGTACATATGAAGAATAATAACAATAATAATGATGATAATCATACACATATTTTATATCACTGGAAAGCCCTAGTTGTTAGCTTTAAATGGTACCAAATATGAGGTACTTTGAAATACCCAGTAACTAATAATCTATCACAAACCGATGTAAATTCAAGTTCAGGGATTTTCTAAATGGGCCTGCAGTAGTAGGAGGGTGTACAGTAGTTTGCCCAACTGTCAACTTCTACAGAATATTTCCTCCAGCAAGGCAGAAGGTAAGTTATGTAACCATGGTAACCACTCCATGACATTATCTAAGGCAAAGATACACAGCACACTCAAACCTACAACAAATTGACCAGATCTGCATTTATTTTTCAAAGGTCATACATCTGTAAAGACCCATTAAATGGGTCAAAGCCCGCTCTGACTTTAAAGTGCTACTCCTCACCTACAAAATTTTAAATGGGCTTGCACCGCTCTATCTATCTGATCTCATCTCCCGATACTCGCCCGCTCGTGCTCTGCGCTCACAAAATGCGGGGCTTCTATCGACCCCTAGGGTTAAAAAGAAATCCGCCGGCCACAGAGCCTTTGTCTACCGCGCTCCCTACCTGTGGAACAAATTACCTGCCGTCATCAGGGGCGCCTGCTCTGTCGAAGCTTTTAAATCCCTGCTTAAGACTCATCTTTTCTCTCTCTCCTTCAACCTACCTTGATCTCACCTGGTCGGGGACTGACCTTTAGATTAATCTGTGTAGTTTAGTTATGGTACAGGGTACTACATGGTACCACTGGGTAGTTTACTATAGGGTAGTTTAGTTAGGGTACAGGGTACTACATGGTACCACAGAGTACTACTTGGTACTGCATGGCATTACAGGGTACTACATGGCTTACATAGCTCTACATGGCACCACAGGGTACTACATGGCACTACAGGGTACTACAGGATACTACGGGGTACTACATGGCACTATGGGGTACTATAGGGTACTACATGGCACTACGGGGTACTACATGGCACTACAGGGTACTACATGTCTGCTCCTTTGCAGCACCACAAACATGGGAACTCTCTAACTCTTCCCCCCCCCCCCTCCCCCCCCCCCCCTCCCTCCCCCTTCTCTCTGAGTACCCGTCTCCTGGCGCTGACCAAGGTGATGGATGCCTCGGGGTCTTGGCCAAGCTTGTAGTGACTGCTCTACGTGCACCTCCGAGGCATTGGATCAGTTATTCACCGCCGTCTGTCCGTGGTCCTGTCAACTGATTAACAGACTGTTAACAGATTAACAGTCAACGCGGTTTCATTGCTGGGTTAAGTACTTCTATTCTATTCACATAATACGCTTACTTCATATATCTACTCCATTCACATATATGCCTACCACTTGTATCTATTGCTATGTCCGCCTACTACAATCTCATGAGCTGTCTAACGCCTGTCCCGTCTCCCTGTCTTCCTATGACTTGCTGTCCTGGAGTGTTGACCGGAGTGTTGGACGTCCCGTGACGAAGGCCGGGAGATTGCGACCCCCTCTGCGTGCCCCCCTGTCTTCGGAGGTCTCGTAGTGGTGACCGGAGTGCCGGATGTCCCGCGATGATGTCGGGGAGTTCGCGACCCTCTCTGCGCCACCCCCCTTCCCCCTGTCTCCGGCTGTCCCTGAGCAACGACCGGAGTGTTGAATGTCCCGTGACTAAGACGGGGAGGACGTGACCCTCTTGCGCCGCCCCTGTGCCTCAAATAGATCCGCTATCAACTCTATCTTTAATCTTTCAAAATGTTCAGTTGCTATCGCTATTAGCTCTATCTTTAATTTTTCAAAATGTACAGTTGCTATTGCATGCACTCATCTGTGTTTCACCACACACATGAGTGCATGCTTACCAACTGTCCGTCTGCAACACTACTATCACCGACATCTAAGAAGGGAGATCCCCCCTTGAACGGCCCTTCTAAGGTTTCTCTCCTCCACATTGCCTGTGGAGCTTTTTTTCCCTATTGTTAGGTTTTAGTGAGTTTTTCCTTACCTTCGCGTGGGGTATGTCTGGGAGTGCTTGCATTCTTTCATTTATTTGCATTCATCTAAAAAATGTTTGGACCCTATGGTGTTCTTGTTCTGTTCTTGACTTATTGTTATGTTGTCTTCTTGACTTGTTTAAAGAAGACCTGTACGGCCCATGGGGACATTAACGTGTGTTGTCGGGCCCTATAAATAAATTTGATTTGATTAAATTTGATTTGATTTATGATAATCATACACATATTTTATATCACTGGAAAGCCCTAGTTGTTAGCTTTAAATGGTACCAAATATGAGGTACTTTGAAATACCCAGTAACTAATAATCTATCACAAACCGATGTAAATTCAAGTTCAGGGATTTTCTAAATGGGCCTGCAGTAGTAGGAGGGTGTACAGTAGTTTGCCCAACTGTCAACTTCTACAGAATATTTCCTCCAGCAAGGCAGAAGGTAAGTTATGTAACCATGGTAACCACTCCATGACATTATCTAAGGCAAAGATACACAGCACACTCAAACCTACAACAAATTGACCAGATCTGCATTTATTTTTCAAAGGTCATACATCTGTAAAGACCCATTAAATGCCAAATTTGCAGCCAGAATTATCTGCTTTATTGAAATCTTCACAGCAGTAGTTTGTTCATATTTCAGAGGTACCTGTATGATATTTAGACGAGTAGATCCTCAAAATGAATGGAAGTGAATGAGGAGCCTGACACCTGGGAGGAACAACGGACGACAGGGACATTGTAGATTACTAAATTCTACTAAAGTGAAATACCCCTTTAACCATTCCTAGTGTATCCTACAATACACAGCAATTATTCAGAAAGAAATCAGTTTGGACTATAATATGATGTGATATTCTCTCAGGTGATGACTGCCTATAAGTGTGGTGCTTACTGTAACTAATTACACATTCAAATGTTATTCTGGTGAGAAATGTTATTCTTTTTTATTTGATTTGATTTCAATAGTATTATTGGTATGTGTTACTGTGAATCTGATCCATGTGATGCTTATATTTTATTTTGTCTCTTGTGTGGACCCCAGGAAGAATAGTTGTTTCCAAGGCAACGACTAATGGGGATCCTAAATAAACATAAACATAAACACAACGTTGCATACAGAACAGCAGACAAACTTTACACCTTCTAGCAGATCATCCGCCATAGGCATGGTTTGCATAATAATACTAATAAATCTAATCGCATAGGAAGACCATCCCAAGTTATGCAAGACATGCTTTGATTTATCCTTTTTTTCTTTTCTGTTTTCAAAAGCTCATGTACCGACATCTTTACCAAAACACATCACTCCTCGGACACCGGGGCAGGAAAGAAACGTGCTGTCCTGGTGACAAACGATGGCGATCCCTCAGACGCCTCGCAGAGCAGTGCTTTCCCCCGACAGGCATGTAGAAGTGCTGATAAATAGCACAATGCCGTCTCAGGCTGTAATTCTATCGAACCCATTCTCCCCACTGCTTTGACCCAGAGGAGTCTGCTGTGTGGCAGAATGACCGGATTAGCCACTCCGGAATCCCGTGTCAGGGTCTCTGCGACATGCTGCCGCTGGCTCTGTGCGTACAGTGTTGACCAGGCGGCCAGCGGAGTCAGCTGTCGCGTTAGAGGACCAACTGTAAATGTAAGAGGAGCAGTCTTGGCTGGGGCTGAAGGCCGAGGGTAATTAGCTTTGACAGAACTGATGACTTGCTAATTAAATGTTTATCTGGATCTGGCATCTGTCGTAAAACAAATGTCTGTTAGCTGGCTCCAATCTGTGGATTAACATGGATAACTGGGTCCAGGCCTTGTATGCATTCAGATAACCGAGGTTGGGGGGGCGATTCGGGGGATATTTTTAACAATCGGCACGTTTACTGTATGTTTCTGGATTTCATGGCATTTTTACTCAATTTTTTTTTAAAGGGCATCAGTGTAGTGAGTTTTATAGCAAAGCTAATTGTATGTTTTTTTTTCTTTCTTTGACTGCCACTGAGATATACCACTACTAATCAAGGCCAAAATGGCAGCTCAGATCATCTGAAAAAGTGTAAAATATTTCAAAATGTTCATGAATTTGGTTTTCTGATATAATTATGTATGTCTTAGGGCAATAATAATATGCATTGTGTTCATTCATGATTGTAGTTATTACAATTACAATTCATTCTTAAAAGAACAGTCACAACACTGAACCCTGATTGGCAGACAGCACCTGCCTTCCCAATTCAAGTGATGTAAACTTGCTGATTGGAGGCAGTCCAAATGGTGTTCCAATTGACCTATCCCAAGCCCTGCCTTCTGTTCTTGATCCTCCAATCACAGCTGTTGCTTCACTCAAGCAACAGTTGTGATTTGAGGATGAAGAAAAGAGGGCGGGTTTGAGATAGGTCAATTCTTGAAATAGTGCAGGAGTAGGGGAGGAGTGTCAATCAAGGCCATGTCTAGTTGTGATGCGTTGACCAGAGATACTCAGAAAATTCCTCTAAAAATTCTCAGAAAATGATTGAAAATGTCATCAGCCTGGCCACACTGATCCGTTGTGGCTGTCCGTCTATGTTTACTTTTAATTATTTTTCAATGACGAGTGACAGCTTACTGGACAGGGCTGACGATATGTCGGTCTTTGCCAGATTTGTAGCCTGTATGTTTTTTTTCTTTGTTTGGAGAGGATGAACATTTAGAACTGACGGAACACAGCTCTTGTTTCTGCAAAAGCATGATTACATTGGCTAACTTCTAATTAAAAACAAATCAAAGTCACAGCAATTACCTTCTATCTGTTTTATCTCCATTTTTAATCAGTGTGGCCACTCCCTAAATCTTGCCGCACAAACAGATTCCAACGTTTACAGTGTCTTCATTAAACATCCTTGATGAAATACCGATCTTTTTCAGGACAATGTTATTCTTGCAATATGCCCCCTTTAAATCCAGTAGCCTACCAACCTTGTGTGTGTGTGTGTGTGTGTGTGTGTGTGTGTGTGTGCGTGTGTGTGTGTGTGTGTGTGTCTGTGTGTGTGTGTGTGTGTGTGTGTGTGTGTGTGTGTGCGTGTGTGTGTGTGTGTGTGTGGTCAGCCTCTCTTTTTGAAGCACCCAACTGATCGACCTTTATTGACATGATTGTAGATGGATTGTGTGTACAAACAGGGGTTATGATGCTTACGAATCGGCAATTAGCATGATATATATATAAATGTAATCATGCTTGAACCTATGTTATATGATTTTATTTACCATACGGTCCAGTATACAGTAATTGGAGTTTAGTCCAAACTAGCCAGCCATGTCACACTGGTTTTTGTTTGTGCTAGTTTGTTTCTCAGAAAAAGATGGGACACTTCACCAAAGAAAAAAAAATGCTGATTTGTTTTGCACATAATCTTGCACACATACAAAAACTCTAACCAGTTTTGCATTCATTTGTTTGGTTTTAAGTTATTTTAGTTTTATTTCTTGACAGTAAATTATTTTTAATATGGCCACCAGTGATGTCATCGGGGACAATGAATCCTTGTGTTGCGTTAATTACAGCACCATGAAAGTATGTACATGAAAAAATAGCAATACCTTGTCTTGTCTGCTACCTTATAATTTCATTGAGCTGTAATTAGTGTCACAGTGGCGCAGTGGTTAACACTGTTGCCTCACAGCAAGAAGGTCCAGGGTTCGATTCCCGCTTGGGGACCAGGTTTCCGCGATGCCAGGTACCCAGGTGGGTGATCTCCCAGGCCTTTCTGTGTGGAGTTTGCATGTTCTCCCCGTGCTTGCAAGGCCCCCCCCCCCCCCCCCCCGATAAGAGGAACCCAATGGAAAAACATGCACAACAGATCACTAACGCTGTCGCGTCCGTGACGAAGACGGGCAGGAGCACTTGGATGGTCCCCGGGCGTGGCTCACGCCACAGCCCTCGTCTGCTCCCGGCTGCCCTTGGGGGGAAGGACGATGGGATGGGTTAAGTGCAGAGGAGTATCGCATCAGCGATCCTAAAGACAATGCATGCATGTGTGTTCCGGTGTGTGTGTGCTAACTAACCGCTGTGTGCCGCTAAAACATTGAGTGTTGTTGCATGCCAATTAAAGACCTCTGCGACAGGTCCTGCATTATAATGAACACAAAACAAGGATTTAGTGTCCACGATGACATCACTGGTGGACATATTAAAACTAATTTACTCTGTCAAACTAAATGAATGTGTGCAAAATAAATCTGCATTGTTTTTGTGAAATTAAAGTGCCCCTTTAACTCATTGACCGCAACGCTTAAGTGCGCGAGAGGGTGCTAGAGCGCCACCGCTTTAATCAATGGGAGGACTGGGAGATTTGCGAGTGCTTAAAATATATCTTAAATGATGGCTATGGGCCTAATACACTCGTCGATTATCAGTGAGTTGCTTGCAGTCAACATGTACAAAACGGATTGTTTTTTCATCTGTACATTTCCGTTTTATACCGTTTTGAATACGAGTATAGTTTTGGTGATTTCTAGTAATTCCAGAGAAAGACGCGATAATAGCCCTTTAGTGGAATACACAAAACACGTTGTAATTTTTCTGCTGATTATCGAATGTTCCTGAAATCAACGCTAGATCCTCATTATTGTCCTTCCTCGTGCATACATGAAATGGCCCTCGTAGCGCAGCCCCCCCCCCACACCTCCTGCACCCAACGGAAAACAGACACACAGATACAGCGTCGATCGGGGTAGAAATACATATCAGATCAACGATCAAATTTATATATAATGTTCGTACCTTGTATCTGATGTAATGCAAAAGAAATAATCTAATTATCTGATTGCCATTTGAAGTACTGGGCGAGGAGGTCCGTGCCACATTCAACAGCATTGCACATGAGGGGGGGGCAGCCTCGCAGATATATCGTTGAAATCAGGTTACCTCGCCTGATTATTTAAACCACGCCTGCATGGCTTGGATCGTCCCAGAAAAAAAACTATACCATTCCCAGTGGAGTGCAATACCAGCCGGGAGGCGTAGGGGGCGGTATTTGCCCTTTTGCGAGCTCAGACCCATTCCCAACGATAACATCAGGCTGGATGGATGAAAATGAATGGATATCGCTAATAAAAGAAATAACGATTAAATCCTGACTATACTCATGATTGCCGCTCAAGCGATGGCGAGTTAACCCGACTATCATCGTGACTGCCGTTGGATGAGTTAATTCAACACGGATACCAGTGATGCTACTCTGATGCCTCTATTGCCCTTCCCCCGATCTCAGCTCTGAGGTGGGCTGCATCCTCCTGTGTGTCATTGTAAAAGTTTCCTGCGAATTAACAACATTTTCCAGTTCAATTACAATGATGACAATCTTCCATCGCAACCTCGCAGACCGTATAACAGGGGTGACAAAAGCAAAGAATGGTACAGACAGCGATAAATAAAAATGTTTACCTACGAATGGAAACCCTCCGGCCCCTAGGACATTACAGTATCTGCTCTAGAACTGGTGGGAGACGGGGTAATGAAATGTATTGTTGAACCGAGGCCAGTGCTGTGGGATGTTGAGAGACAGGTTTGAGAGCCCTGTTCTTGGCCCTGTGTCCTCCTCTTCGCTGGTGCGGCTGCAGTCAGTGGCTCCTCCTCGCCCTCCTCTTAACCTGCGACTCCTTCCCTCATCCGCACCCTGAGAGGGAGGTTTGCCCTGGGTGGGAGGTTCGAAGGGTCAAGGTGGGTATCAAACAGAGAAGTTTTAAAATGTGGATACGAAACAGAGAAGGCAAAGACGACTTTGAACTGTTGAACAGTAATCCAGAACAATTTTATTGCACTGTAAAAAATTTTTTATCTATTCTATTCTACTATTTTATTGCACTGCACTATTGCACTATTTTACTCTCTCTATTTTATCTTAATCTTTTTATTATTGTCTATTTAAAACTGAATCAAACCATAAACAATGTGGCCTGTTGGGATGTTAGATCCTAATGTGAAAAACGGATTTATTTATGTGCTCATTTTATGCCTGTCTTTTTTCTGTTGTGAACCACTTTGAGCTGCAGTTTCTGTATGAAAGGTGCTATACAAATAACGTTTATTATTATTATTATTATTATTATTATTATTATTATTATTATTATTATTATTATTATTATTATTATTATTATTATTATTATTATCCGCAGATCGTTTGGTAGGTTAGGTACTTTATTGTCCCTGTGGGGAAACTCTTTTTCAGTGAATTTCATTTGGCGTAATAACATTACAAAAAGACATGACACTTCAGCATATCACAAATAACACCAATTATAACACAGTATCACAGTATTGCACAAGGCTCTTAAGTTATAGGTTATAGTCTAACCACAGTGCAGTATACAAAATAAAGTAATGGTACACTGACCAGGCCTGCTGGACAAAGCTACTGTATAAAAGGTAAATAATACCTAATAACTAAATAAATCACTTTTGCTGGTATGAATGGTGGTATGAATGTTTTTGAAAATGCTGGGTACCGGAACCTACACGCCAAGGAGGTAACAGCTCAAAAACTGTAAAAAGTGGGTACCTGGGGCGCCAGGGTGGCGCACCACGTAGCTGCGCTGCAGTGCAACGCGGACGTCCCGGGTTTGACTCCCGGACCCGGAGACCTTTGCCGCATGTCTTCCCCCCATGTCTTCTCCCAACCTTCCTCTCTGTCGGGCCTGTCCGAAATAAAGCAGTAAAATGCCAAAAATAAAGATCTAAAAAAAGAAAAGAAAAAAGTGGGTAGGATCCTTGAGAATGTTCTCTGCTTTGATCTGGGGATCTGGATCTATGAATGTCTTCTAGACTGGTTAATGAATGCCTTAGGAGTAGTTAGTTCCTCAAGGTGTTTCTCTGTGCTTCCAGCTTACCAGCAAATTATGCAAAAGGTTAAAACACTCAACAAAAGCACTATAGAACATCTCAAGTAATTGACGTCAAATGAGAATTAAAGCTTTTTGTTAACCCATTGAATCCAGGAAACACATTTGTGTGTACAGTATATGCAGGCTATATAATGCATTATTAGCAGGCGTTTCAGGTCTAAATGGGTTAATATTATGCTTTTGTGGTTTCCCCCTTTGCTTCAATATATAGCTGGAGGTGCATGTAAAACATATGCAGAGTTACGAAGCCCAAGGTCCATGCCAATGGGTGTTATTCTCTCCGACAGAAAACACTGCTCCTGAACTGCCTGAAAGGCCTTGTTTGTATTTCCTTGTTCGTTTGAATGTCTGTTTGAATTCTAAACGATTCGCTAAAATATGTTTTTAGGGCATATAGCATAATGCAGTTGCTGGATCTTCATTCATATTTGATTTGGCTAGATAGTTTTGACAGTTTGATCTGAATTTTGTGAGCTAGACACCTCCACGTGTGGGAAGCAGCAGCACATTTGCATGTACAGGTAAAGCTACAGGCACAGAAACAGCCACCGAGAACAGGACTGAAACAGAGGGGTATAGAGGCATGAGAATGCATAATCTGAGCAAAAACTTGAAAATTAGCATAATATGGCAGCTAAGTTCAATGGTCCCACTTCAACTTGTTGATTCTTTTTGATTGCAGAGTCATATTTCAATCTAAATGCTGATGGGGCAGGAGGATCAGTGCAAATTGGAAAAGCCAAACTTATTCCGCATATTTCCCTCTCTTTTGTGTTTGTGGTGGAGTGTAATTGCAGAGGCCACGTTTGCTCTGAGAATTTCCGCTCGCACCCCTTTTGGATTTCCATGAATTTAAAGGAGGTATGAAATTGCACTGCCTCTGACCAGTGCTAAAGTCAGCCGTATTAATTTAGATGTCAAAGTGAAATATTGGCCACAGCCGACATCAGTGTAATATATTATCGCGTGCAAACAGTCAAGTGAAGAGGTGGACGCAGCTGTGGTGGCACAGAGAGATCAGGTGTGAGACCCGCTCTGCCAGAGCAAACCATCAATTATACGCTCTCAGTACTGTACTTAAGTAAAATAAAAATGGCTATTTGTACTTTTCATTTTCATTTTAGGGAACTTACTCCACTACATTTAAAAGGAAATATTGTACTTTTTACTCCACTACATTTATCTGAACCCATCAGTTACTAGTTACAGTAGGCCTACTTTGAAGAAAAATATTTTGCATATAAAACATGGCTAAAATGTATTAAGATTATATACTTTTTCTGATTATATACTTACAATCAGAGCAGCAGAACTGGACCACATATGTACCACTTTAACATGACCTTTATAGGTCAATGGATCAAGGCTTGAATGCTCCCAAACACTGCAATACACAAATGTCATGTAGAATGCGTACTTTTACTTTAGATACTTAAGTACATTCAATAGCAAATACTTCTCTACTTTTACTTGAGTAGAATTTGGAGAATGGCATTTTACTTATACTCATTTATCTGGGTATTTCTACTTTTACTTAGGTAAAGGAACTGTGTAGGTTCTTCCACCAGTGGCGTTTTCCCACCTGTAGCTCATTTGCTCTGTTCAGATTCAGGGGCGAAAAGTATACAATTGCTGCATTTGTCCCTTGGATGATTTTCTGTTCCCACGGCAACATTTAAAAAGCGGTCAAAAGTTGTAAACAAATGCCATAGACAAGCAAGCTGTTCTCTCATTGGTCATAAATCATAGCAGAAGGATCCGCCTCACATTTCCTTTTTGTTTCCCTCATCGAGCATCAAAAAACATGGAGCATCAGCAGCATGTGGCTCATTTCTTTCATTGTGTTCCCATGGTTAGTATACCAGTGTTCGTTAAATGAACAAAATACCCAGTTCTGCGCGAATCTAGCAAGTCAAAAACCCCTTGGTGGGCTATTCATTGTATCATTGGATTTTTTTATATTGTTTATTTAAATACACTTGATTAAAACATTGATTTGTAGTTAGGTCACTACTTCTCACTTTGTTCTCACTGCAAACGAACCGTTCAAGGGTTCCAAATGGGAGCGTTTTTGGCGATCTTGGCTCACTTGTTTTGTTCCGCATCTGAGTGCGATCGATACACATGTGCATAAACGAACCAATCCAAGTGGGGATGGGGCTGCCTGTATCAGAACAACTGCTCCAGACGACCCAGGTGTGAATGCACCCTTAAAAACATGTGTTGTCATTCTTAGTTATTTCAACAGATCTATTTCAAGAGTGCATCTGGATCAGAATGATCCAATCTTTGGTAGATACTGTAGCAATAAATATTATTTTATCTCCACCAGGCATTGTTTTTGGTTGAGTGAGTGTGTGTGTGTGTGTGTGTCTGTGTGTGTATGTATGTGTGCGTGCTATACCTTGCATACTACTGGGCCGATTAGCCTAATATTGGTTGTGCACATTGACAGCAGAGCAAGGACCTGCATGTTCGAATATTTTTCACATTGGTCAACGATGACTATTTAGTTTGATAACATTTCCATCATTGTACTCTCAAACGTACACTCTCCCTCTCTCTCACACTCTGCCTGAGTGCACTTTGTGTGTGTGTGTGTGTGTGTGTGTGTGTGTGTGTGTGTGTGTGTGTGTGTGTGTGTGTGTGTGTGTGTGTGTGTGTGTGTGTGTGTGTGTGCTGTCCACCTTCTGTGTTGCTGAAATCTGCACACAGTCTCTGTCACAAATATGTGACACACTGCAGTCGTTTTGTTGCTAATTGCTACCACTTCTCAACATATGAGAGGCGCCATTAGGAAAATACTTGGAGTCCGCTCTTTAACTTACACGGCAAGATTCAGCGGAGGTACACTGTCGTCCACATTCAAAATAGCTAATGCTATTTTAGCATTAGCATTAGCTGATCAGCAGTGACGACTTGGGATAATCTAAATCTGCAGCTGGGAACCGTTCACATGGGGAAATGATGCTACTACTGAAGGAAACCATCACAAGTATTTTCAATGATATGTCAGCACTGTGAGTTTGTGGAAATAACTGACAATTGCTGTAGCAGAACATTTTACCTAAGCAGGCCGCATGATAAAGCCTTGGACTTTCCTGAGCCCCGCTATCATTATTAGGGAATGCCACCTATTGGAGATTTGCGCTCCACTGAGCTCAGCTTTCTAGCTACTGTATATATTTTCTTATATGGTTGATTGGTGAGGGTAGATATAGAACCCAACACAGAAATCTCTCGAGGAACATGTTGAATGTTTAGAAAAATATGGATGGTTTATTTGACCCTACTTTGACAAGCATTATAATCCCATTTTTCATAATGTTCAACTCCTTCCGATGTCAATGGAACAGTCTACATCCAAATATGAACAGTGGTATATCGTTTTATCAACAACACATTCATTCACTTCTCATCCTACAAACAGTTTTTATTAGTTTTTTTTGCAAAGACACACACACACACACAGTATAGTATTAATTGATCCTGTCAAATAACTTGGTTAAGTGGGTTTCTATTCTGTATTCACGAAACGGTGATGACTCTCTAATTTTTTGTTCAGAATCTACTGAAAACAGACAGTCCTAAGTGATGACTTTCTAATTTGTTCAGAATCTACTGTAAAACAGAGACAGTCTAATACAAAGTCCACCCAGTACAGACCTGTCCATTGAGAACTACTTCTAGAAATAGCTTATTTACAATCGTCTACCAGAAGCAAAAGAAACCCGCCATTGCTTTTTAATAACAGAACTGATACAAGCTAGCCATCACTAATCAAACGAATCAAAACAAAATCAAAAAACAGAAAAAGAAAGAAAAAAAAATCTTTTTAAATTGATTGTGCTTTGTAACCCACAAAACCACTTCGAAATGGAACAGTTTGTCTGAGGCACAGAACGGAAGTGCTGATCACATCCATTTCAACTCTTTTCCCGTCGAGATTCTCTATAGCTATGAGTAGGACTGGACTTACAAATGGTACTTTTTTTTTAATCATTTCTATTTATATATTTATAAAGTTATTACAGGCTCATCCTGGTTCATTATCACCCAAGGTGGGCGGGAACAAAGGTCATGGAGAATTTTCGGTCCTTCTGTTTAACCATGCAAAGCCCTTAAGATTCGCCCCGGAAAAGGTCACAGAATAGATTTGTGTTGGACAAAAAAAAAAGACTGCTAAAACCATTCTGACAAACATACCGGTAATTCACGTCTTCACATTGTGAACTGAACCGCAGCCTGTGGATGAATAGGGTTATGAAGACAGCTGAAATAACATTATATAGCTGGACAACACCATCCAACCACAGCTGAAACACATGTCTCTGGATCTATACTGTGTATGCAATTACATACCAGAATGGAGTATTCTCCCCATCTCTTACCACAAGCTACTGGACACTGTTGGTTCTGGGTTCAAGTCTGACAAAGGCCTGGAAATGTTGACAGAGCAGAACTCTGATTGACTTTGCAGTTAAACTGAGCTAACGGAAAGTGATGTCATCTAATCACTATCCTACTCTTAATACAAAGGCCCCAACTATCCCTAAACCCCTCCCGCTACACGGCAATCTTCACTCCTACTGTATATGCAAGCCATCGGCGGTCAGCATTAGGGGTCGGCTGCTGTGTGGCTGGCGTCAAACAGTCACTTCAGTCTTGCTGCCTGTGCGGTAGTGCTGTGGCTGGGCTTGCTGCTGCTGCTGGTGATGCTGTTGCGGGGCATAGTGCAGTTGCTCCATAGTGTGGGTCCGTCTGGAAGCAAACGCCTGCCTCTTAGACACTGTCTGGTTCATGGCTAAAGTGTTGGAGTGCCCGCCGCCCCCGGCCACCGGTGCCCCGCCGCTGTTGTTGGAGGCACTGGGATGGGAGTGCATTTTAGTCATCTTGTAGCGGTCCATGAGCGGCGTGGTGGGCATGAACACGTCCGTCTGAGAGCGTGACATTGACTTGTCACTGCCACGGAAGCCCCCCGAGATGCTGCTGACCGCGCCGCGCTTCAGCGACATCATCAGCTTGTCCGGTGAGAGCAGGGGATCCTGTGAGTAGAGGCGGTCTTGTGAGTAGAGGCGGTCTTGTGAGTAGAGGCGGTCTTGAGAGTAGTGGCGGTCCTTCGAGTAGAGGTGCTCCTGGGACAGCAGCCGGTCTTTGGAGTACAGGCGGTCCTTGGTGTACAGCCGCTCCTGGGACGAGCGGCGGTCCTGGGGCAGCAGGCGCTCCTGGGACCGCAGGCGCTCGGCGGACAGGAGCTGCTCATCGGAGAGGATCCGGCCTCCGTACGGGGACATGCCGTTGGTGCTGTAGTCGGGCTCCGAGTCTCTTTGCGGGGAGAGGACGCGGTCCTGCGACATGGCCCTCTGAACGCGGCGGGGCCTCTGCCTGGGCTGGGACTGCTGCGCAGTGGCCTGTGGCTGGGGAGGGGCCTGGGAGGCGGAGGGCTGGGGAGGCTGGCTCTGGAGCGGATCACGCTCCCGGTGCTGTTGGGCAAGATGAATGAGCAGACTTTATTCTTGGCCAATGGGGAAATAAGCTTTACCCCCCACTACTATAATAGATGATATTGAAAGAGTAGCTCTGGCTTACAACACATTTTCCACTGGGCGGAACTCAGTGCAATCTGTCTTCCTCACATTTGCATTAAAAGAGGAATCTACGTGACACTTTGAATTAGATCCCTGAAAAACCCACCTGTTCTTGGGTCATTTTAATAACATGTAAGGGGAGGGTGCCTCTAGCCGCCAGGTCTGGCAGGTGACGCTTACGAGAGTAGTAGTCGTCGACTTCTCTATCCGCTGCAGGAAAGAGGAGGAGCAGAAGAAGAGGGGATGGAGAAGATGGGGAGACAGAGAGAGAGAGAGAGAGAGAGAGAGAGAGAGAGAGAGAGAGAGAGAGAGAGAGAGAGAGAGAGAGAGAGAGAGAGAGAATAGGTGGACAGATAGAATGGGAGGGCAAGGATAAGTAAAGGAGGGATCGGTGAGCAGTGCACACAATGCATGATAATCCATCTGGTCCTCGTCGTTCATCACCCACGGGGGCGGGGGGCAATGGGAGAGCAGAGTGAGAGGAACGGAGGGGAATGGGAGCCAAACCTTATTACATGCTATGCACATAACATCTACAGATCCCGTCTTCATCGGGAATGCTATACAGGGCGAACTTTACAAAAGGTCAAGTGGGAGGTGTGCAAACAAATCGTCTTCATATCACACACAGGCAGCGCACTTCACGTCCATACGGAAGGCAATTGCAGAATCACAATGAGAATTAAAAATGGGTCTGTGTCCTTGGGCGGATGATTTTCTTTTACCCTCATTGGGACACGACATGCACCTTAGAAAGCGGATGACAGTGCTGTAGTGTCATGTAAACAGCCACCCCACCTTCATGCCACACAATTTAAACTCCATGCAGCATCTGCCACTCTGTCACAAGTACGGACTCATCGTTTGACATCACCGCGTGGTGCACCTTGCACACATACTGTAAGCACGCACGCATGCATACACACACACATCCAGACTCATGTCACACACATCCTGTCAGACGTCTCCTCAAGGAAGACGACCGTGGCGAGCCGCAACGTAGATCACCTCTGTCCTCATAACTTGTCTGGGTTTGCGATTTACCGAGGCTATTGTTCCTGAGAACCGCAGTGTGAATGTTTAACCGCTGGAGTACAAGTCAAGAGGTGAATACACTGATGTCATTCCACAGATGAATTATGGAGAGTGGACCTCTCCGGGCTGTTACTCAGAACTCAAAGAGAGACCCCTGTAGAGGTTGAGACTTGTCTTTGTCTTTGTACAGAGAAACCCCTGTAGAGGTTGAGACTTGTCTTTGTCTTTGTACAGAGAAACCCCTGTAGAGGTTGAGACTTGTCTTTGTCTTTGTACAGAGAAACCCCTGTAGAGGTTGAGACTTGTCTTTGTCTTTGTACAGAGAAACCCCTGTAGAGGTTGAGACTTGTCTTTGTCTTTGTACAGAGAGACACACACACTGGTGGCGTGACTCTGTCCACCGCACTCCGGAAAACAACACTTGTACGGCGGCAGGCACCGTGTGCACTCGCAATACACATCTTCTCACTCTGAACGAAACATTTCTAAATTTTTTCCATTTCTCAAAGGTTTATTTTTAGATGAGGGAGGGGGGGGGAAACAGACTTCACCATCTAATTCCCATTAGTGAATATAAAGCAATCCGAGCTCTATCTACCATGTACAGTACGTAGTCCCTGAAAGGGAGAGAAATGAATAACTCATGGTGTATACAGTCACGATCCTAAAGTCATCCTTTCAGTTCGACACCCATTTACATTCATAAGCAGCAGCCAGACTCTTCTCTTTTCATTAGCTCGACAATGAGAAGTGCTTCTCTATCTTTCAGCGCTGCCTGGCCTACATGATATATCAGCGTGCAGACACTAGACGGGCAACAAAGGGGAAACCGCATAGCCTCGTAGCTATTTTGCTGCGACAAATAATTTGCTTTGGAAGGCAGAAAGGGGTTGAGAAGGATAGGGTAACATTGCCTCTGGATTTTTTTCTTCCAATTTTTACATTGTGGCGAGAATTATTCTGTTGGCTAGTATCTTTGACGAATTAATTCATTTGATTTTCTTAACTCATATAATAATTTCTATTATGCTAATTCTGCAAGCCAGGGCACTCTGGGAGATGGAGAGCAGCGCTGTGTTTTATGTCTCCCTCTCCATCTCTCTCTCTCTCTCTCTCTCTCTCTCTCTCTCTCTCTCTCTCTCTCTCTCTCTCTCTCTCTCTCTCTCTCTCTCTCTCTCTCTCTCTCCCTCTCCAGTACAGTTTGAGAACTGTGTGCAGACATTAAATAGCCTTGCATCCTTGTAAATACATTTGCCGTTTTGTTTTAGTTTTTTAAGAAAAGGTGCCTGGCAGCTACTGCGCGAGTGCGAGCCGGCATGGAGTATGCAGAGGGGCCCTGGCGGGATGAGCAGATCGTCATCCATCCCTCACTTTGGTCCCGTGCCAGCCAAGTGAAGTAGGGCAGTCATGATGAAATTACACAAGCCTTAAGGAATATTTGCGTTCCACTTAGAGAATATCATGAGATGTGACCTCATTACGCGGCAAAATCCAGCGTAGCACCACTAAATCAATACCGAGCCGGGCCCGGGCATGAAGGAGCGGCTTAATGCACTTATACGCTCCGAGAGAAATAGTGTCTGCTGCAAGGTTCCGCTCTTAGAGCCAGCCGTCTTTACGGGGAGCCGGTGGAAGCATGGAATAGCAATGACCCGCGCTTTCTTTAGATGACTAGTCTGATATGGTATTATAGGATCATAGCTGAGAGGTGTTTATTTTTCTGCAGACACCAAATTCCAGACTTTTCTGCATCCATTCAAAAGGTCTATGGTCTCCAAGTCAACACTTTGAGTGGAACTGCAAAGAGCTGAAAAGAAACTAAAAACGTGTTTGTTTTCTCTCTACTAGTTGGTGTACAGCAGGCACAGTATTCCTCATTGCTGAACCAAGTAGGTAGTAGTAGTAGTAGTAGTAGTAGTAGTAGTAGTAGTAGTAGTAGTAGTAGTAGTAGTAGTAGTAGTAGTAGTAGTAGTAGTAGTAGTAGTACTAGTAGTAGTAGTAGTAGTAGTAGTAGTAGTAGTAGTAGTAGTAGTAGTAGTAGTAGTAGTAGTAGTAGTAGTAGTAGTAGTAGTAGTAGTAGTAGTAGTAGTAGTAGTAGTAGCAGTCGCGGAATGGGACCATAATTCCTACCGGGAATTTGACTCAGGCAGGCCATACCCATACCCTCCAGTGGCCTGACTGCGGGCACAGAAAAAGAAAAGCATTTGCCAGTCTGCCAGGGCAGCCAGGCCATGCCAGTCTGCCAGGCCACCGGGAAAACTCCCGGTGCTCCCGATGGCCAGTCCGCTAGTGAGTAGTAGTAGTAGTAGTAGTAGTAGTAGTAGTAGTAGTAGTAGTAGTAGTAGTAGTAGTAGTAGTAGTAATAGTAATAGTAATAGTAATAGTAATAGTAATAGTAATAGTAATAGTTAACATTCTCCAAAACCATTACTACTGCCAAAGCTTCTTTCTTTCACCATAGGATCGAGGCCTCTGCCAAGAACCCCCCCCCACCCCCTCACCCCTCCTCTTTCTTTGCCGAAGACTTTACGACCTTCTTTGAGGAAAAAGTGGAGAACATCCGCAGCAGCTCCTTCTCCCATCCCCCACCCATTCCAAATACTGAATCGAGAACCTCATCCTTCACTCTGTCATCTTTCTCTCCCATTACAGAAGCCGAGACCCTGACACTGGTAACGTCGACCCGTCCGACTACATGCCAGCTGGACCAGTTACCCTCCCCACTCCTCCAGACCATAGCACCAGACATCCTCCCATTCCTAACTGCAACCATAAACTTCTCCCTCAACTCGGGGGTGGTCCCCACCATGTGAATATTAAAGGCAACCAACTTGTGTTCAGCTTTTCTCTGATTGGCCACAACCCCACGCCGCTAGCCCGCCCCCTTTTGCCGCGATGGCGGCAGGAACCTTCAAGTTCCCTGGTGCAAAATAAATCTGGTAGTTGGTTTATGACGTTAATTAATAATAAACACTGTTAGGACTCTTAATAATAAACACTGTTAGGACTATCTGACTCTTAATAATAAACACTGTTAGGACTATCTGACTCTTACTAATAAACACTGTTAGGACTATAAACACTGTTAGGACTATCTGACTCTTAATAATAAACACTGTTAGGACTATCTCGATTCACGCGTCACTATTGTAACTAGAAACTCTGGGTGTCACTGTACATCAGTGTGGAATTGTACGCTGTAACGTTATTATTTCGCGTTTTTAACGTCATAAACCAACTACCAGATTCACTCGTCACTGTACATCCGTGGAGGCTGCTGAAGCGCCAGCGGGGCGATGCGGTGGTTTGTCCCCGGCTTCCGTGCGCCGCCGCCGGCTTGACTCGGTCCAGCTCCAGCAGCAGCAGCGGCCGTGCTCCGTTGTAGAAGCCCTTCAATGACAGAGCTCTCATATTTTGCGAATGCATAAACTATATCTTAAATTATGGCTAATATGGCTGTCGCTTATCAATGACTTCGCGACAGCCATATTAGACACATAGCCATAATTTAAGATATAGTTTATGCATTCGCAAATATGAGAGCTCTGTCATTGAAGTGGGTGGTGGCAGCGTTACTAACAGCGTTCACCCTGATGTAAAGTAGCGATTTTTATTGTTTTGTCATGACAAACCAATTACATAATCCCAACATATGTGTAAAGAAACAACATATTCCAGTTAACGGTATATTTTTTTAATGATTCATTACGGTATAAATTAGGTTAACTGGAGCTGCGTATTGCTGGCTCTCATATTTGCGAATACAATAGCGTTCACCCTGATGTAAACAATTCCGCGGGCGGCGCGCGGCAGCGCGGTCACGTGGCCGTGTGGCCAATCAGAGAAACGCTGAACGAAAGGCTGAACACAAGTTGGTTGCCTTTAATATTCACGCGTCCCCACCTCCCTAAAACAAGCCAGAGTCACACCGCTCATGAAAAAAACAACCATGAACCCCACCGTCATAGGCAACTATCGTCCTGTCTCTCTTCTCTCCTTCCTTTCTAAAACACTTGAACGTGCTGTATCCAACCAACTTACTGCTTATCTCTTACAGAATGACCTCCTAGACCCTAATCCAGGGGTCGGCAACCTGCGGCTCCGAGGCCGCATGCGGCTCTTTAGCCAATCAGCTGCGGCTCCCTGGCCCAAAAGAAATAATAATTAAAAGAAAATATTTTAACTTTTTTCTTTTTTTCTTTTTTTCTTTTGGAGATCGATGTCATACTGTGACACTGAAATGAAAAAACATTTCATCAACTAAGATATTTAGTCAACAAAAGGCTTACCTGTATGCCTGATATGTGGTGCGAAATTTGCAAACAACAAAAAATTTACTTTTTATTTTATAGATTTTCCACAAATAAGGGAAGGACTCTAATAGAACTGCATAGTTCAGGGTTTTATTTCAAAGTAGGTCTACAGATGCCAGTGTTTTTTCTCCTTTTCTGTGTTTTATTTCAAAGTAGGTCTACACATGGTAGTCTTTTTTCAAAGTGGACTACTTTTTATTTTATAAATGTTCCACAAATAAGGGAAGGACTCAAATACAGTATACCTGAATAGTTCAGGGTTTTATTTCAAAGTCGGTCTACAGACACCAGTGTTTTGTCTCCTCTTCTGTGTTTTATTAAAAAATAGGTCTACACAGCCAGTATTTTTCTCCTCTTCATAAGAGTTTGAGGTTTTCCTTTGTTATAACAGGTAAAAACAGCAATAAAAAGTCAACAATTTTCTTTTTGTTGCTTTATAATCCCATTAATGCAACAAACTGTGTGCTATAAGTATAAAGTATAATAAATCGCAAATTACTTTGAGTATGCAATTGTCAGGCGTTTTATGCTAAATGTGGGGTATGCTTGGGGATATATAAAACGTTATACACTGGTTATCTTCATTTTAAGGGTAAAGAGGTTGTGCGGCTCCCTGAGCATTTTATTTTGTTGGACGGGGGAAAAGTGGCTCTTTTGATAGTAAAGGTTGCTGACCCCTGCCCTAATCAGTCAGGCTTCCGGACTGGCCACTCCACAGAAGCGGCCCTCATTGCGGTCACAGAGGCACTTCACTTAGCAAAAGCGAAAGGCCTCTCCTCTGTCGTGATTCTCCTAGATCTATCTGCAGCCTTCGACACAGTCAACCATCAGATCCTCCTTGCGTCCCTCGCAGGAATGGGAGTGGCTGGCTCTGTGCTGACATGGCTGACATCATACCTCAATGGCCGCTCCTACCAAGTGTCATGGAGAGGGACCCTGTCGGCCACCCGCCCCCTGCGGACGGGTATCCCCCAGGGCTCGGTCCTAGGACCCCTTCTCTTCTCCCTCTACACTAAATCACTGTGTAACATTATCACGTCTCATGGCTTCTCGTATCATTGTTATGCCGATGTAGCCGGTGTGATCTTGTCTGCGTTGTGTTAAGTCGATTCGACCCCTGTTAAGGGATCGCCCTGAGTGGGAGTTGAACCCCGGACGCCCGCATCGCGGGCGGCATCACAGACCACTAAGCAAGAAGTGAATTCACTTCTTGCTTCCGGGTCTGGATGCCTCTGGGGAGTGAGTTTACTTGCAGTACCGCTTACCATCCACAGCCACTGAACTACTTGTACCATCGTGACTGTGGATATACTGCGGTACCTCCGTTACACTCACCCCCCTAAACTCACTCCACCCAGGGCATCCGGGTCTAGCGGCACCACATGTAGCCGGTGTGATCTTGTCTGCGTTGTGTTAAGTCGATTCGACCCCTGTTAAGGGATCGCCCTGAGTGGGAGTTGAACCCCGGACGCCCGCATCGGCGGCATCACAGACCACTAAGCAAGAAGTGAATTCACCCAACTCCTCGTCATCTCCCGCCTCGCCTACTGCAACGCACTGCTTGCTGGCCTCCCGGCCACTGCCACCAAGCCTCTTCAACTCATTCAGAAGGCAGCGGCCTGCCTGATCTCAAACCTACCGAAGTCAGCCCATGTCACCCCACTTCTTAGGGACCTGCACTGGCTCCCCATTGCTGCACGAATCCGCTTAAAGGCCCTCGACCTGGCATACCGTGCGGCAAAGGGAACCGCTCCCGCCTACCTCCGGTCAATGGTCTCTAACTACACACCCTCAAGACCCCTACGCTCTGCATCTTCTGGCTGTCTCAGACCCACTCCTATCCATGCTCCGGGAGGGTCATCAAGGAGAAGCCGCCTTTTGTCAGTCCTTGTCCCACAATGGTGGAATTAACTGCCCACCCCAGTTAGGACAGCCGAAACCCGTCCAATCTTCCGCCGTCGACTAAAGACGCACTTCTTCAACCATTATCGAAACAAAATATATATATATATATCTAACCCTAAGTTCCCTAACTAACCTTACTGTCATGCACTTATACTGTCCTAATAAACTAACCTACACTGTAGCACTCAACACTTTGATGAACATTGTTACTCAGCTGATAGAGCTGATAGAGTTGTGCCCAAGTATACCCGCATTTCATTGTATACTTGTATGCCGTGACAATTAAAACTCTTGACTTGACTTGACTTGACTTCCTGATGACTTGTCGTACAGAACTTGTAAGTCGCTTTGGATAAAAGCGTCAGCTAAATGACTAAATGTAAATGTAATGTAGTAGTAGTAGTAGTAGTAGTAGTAGTAGTAGTAGTAGTAGTAGTAGTAGTAGTAGTAGTAGTAGTAGTAGTAGTAGTAACCAGTTGGGAGTCAGAAACGTATGACTGATGCAGATATATATATACAGTACGTATATATTCTTACTCGCTTATACTATCATGCACTCTTCCTACTATACTCTTTCTTTACTACTATGCACTCATCACTGCAGCACCCAAGTTTCAGCACTGTTTGATGAACATTGTTACTCAGCTGTGTAAGAGTTGTACCCTTCCTGCTGTACTTGTCGTACAGAACTTGTAAGTCGCTTTGGATAAAAGCGTTCAGCTAAATGACCAAATGTAAATGTAAATGTATAAATATATATCTCTATATATATATGTGTGTTATATCATGCGGGGCACTGGGACGGGCAGACGGCGCGCTCGGCGTTCAGTGCAGTCGGTGAACTTTGACCTACTGAGTTTCTTCAGAGAGGAGTAGCGGCTGAGGTCGGCTTTGACCGCCGCCTCGTAGGAGGGTGGCAGGTGGGAGAGGCTCTGGAAGGAGCGCGAGAAGGACAGGTCGTAGGGCTCCGTCTGCGAGGTCAGGATGCCGCTCAACCGCGTGTTCTCTGGAGACACACACAGACAGAGCAGAGGGAAGAAGGGGGGGGGGGGGAGTGGGCAGGCAGGCCGACTCTCTCTCCCCCCCCCGTGAGACACCAGGGGATCAGAGACCCCACAGGTAGCGATTTTGGATAGGCTGTCTGCTGAGGTAGGAGGGAGGTGGTGGTGTGTTTGTGTGTCTGTGTTGGAGAGGGGGGGTCACACCAGGGACTTGGTGAGTGGTGTGTGGCAGAGACTGGACAGGTGAGGAGGGTGGGTGGGGGATGGGTGGGTGTGTGGGTGGGTTGGAAGGTGCTGACGGGAGGTAACAGAGGTCCAAAAAAACAAAAACAAGACAGCACACCAAACAACAGATGTCTGCCAGGACAGTGACCCTGGCTGTGACAGCATGTGATGGGATTGGGGGGATGGGGGGCGAGAGCATCGTCCTGGCCGATCGTCACTGATGGAACGTGATATGCCAAGGTGGAACATCAGGGTAGCTGGACTGTAAGTCCTCTCTCCTCTGTTTTCTCTTTTCTCTCTCTGTCTCTCTCTCTTTAGTCTCACACATGTACGTACACAGACAAACATGCACGCACGCACACACGCACGCACGCACGCACGCACGCACGCACACACACACACACACACACGCACACACAAACAAACACCCTGTCTGTTTGCCTCCATCCTATCTATATTACAATGCCACCACCACCACCCACTTTCCTTTTGCTATACTTAAGTCTCTCGTTTCCATTTATTGTCTCTTTCCATCTCTCTCTCTCTCTCTCTCTCTCTCTCTCTCTCTCTCTCTCTCTCTCTCTCTCTCTCTCTCTCTCTCTCTCTCTCTCTCTCTCTCTCTCTCTCTCTCTCTCTCTCTCTCTCCCTCTCTCTCTCTGTCTCTCTCTGTCCCCTCTGGGCTGTGAGTCTGTCATGCAGTGTAAAGCAGTGGGCATGGGTGCGGCTCCCAGACCAGACTCCAATGTGCAGATAAAAATAGGGGCTTGGTAACTGCTGCAGGATTGAGAGGGAACAGAGAGAGAGAGAGAGAGAGAGAGAGAGAGAGAGAGAGAGAGAGAGAGAGAGAGAGAGAGAGAGAGAGAGAGGAGGGGAAGGATAAATAGAGGGGGAGGACTAAAAGATGAAAAGGAAGAGAAATAGGCAACAGGAGAGCGAGAAGGAGGAGAAGAAAGGCGGGGAGGGATGGAGGGAGGGACTTATGACAGCAGGGGTCCTTCGAGCCGTAGGGGGGGGGGGGGGTTTGAAGGACGAGGACAGATCTGCGAGAAAACTGTCTACCGCACTCAGGGGTGAAAGTGTACTCCAAACTGTGGCATGCTGTTGGCTATCTCAATACCAGACACATTTTCACTGCTCGACCACAAACGCACGGCACGACCACACCACACACGGCACAATAGGTGTAGGAAGAAGGAAGAGGCACAGAGGTGGGGGGTGGGCGTGTGTACATAGGCGCATGGGGTCGTGCGCGGATGTGCTGCTGGGGACACACGTGTGTGTTTGTGTGTCTGTGTGTGTGTGTGTGTATGAATGACTTACCACGTCTCAATGGTCGGTGAGCTACGCAAAAAAAACCCAAGCGAGAAACAAATATTTCAGAAACATGTCGATGGTGGCGTTAAAACAAATGATGAATAAATAAAAAGAAAAAGAACACATTCAGATAGCACCCACATTCTTCCACAAACAACCTACTCAATATTCAATGCGATGATCGCTGCTGAGAAATCTGTCGAAACAAATGAAGCCGGTTGAGCCTTAAGGCTAATTGTGTGTGTTACTGTACCAGCGAAATACTGTATACATGTTTACACATTTTCTCCCCCGTGATCTACAGCGATGCGTCCTGTTACTGTTGCGGCGGGCGACGGCCACTGCGGTGAGTCTTATCTAGACAAGACACCGTGCACTGGAATTTCAAGCCCTTCGCAGGGCCATGTGATCAAAGTCCTCGTCTTAGATGTGTCGCCGAAATGGATTTCTCGTGTTTTCCACGGATCTCAAAGGCATTTCTTCATACTCAGTGCGGTTTCTCTTATCTGTACATGTGTTAAATGGAACGCATAGCCAATTTGTACATGGAAGGGGAGCGCGTTCAGCCCCTGATGTCTGGCAGCCCTGAGAACTCGCTAGCGGTGGTCTTCTCGCTAGGTAACCAAACGGAATACGAATCAAAAGGCAAAGATCACAGCGATTTGGGTTAAACAAACACAGACGTTTTCTGTCTGCCGTTCACATGGCTTCATCCTGCCTTCAGCCTGTGTATTTATAAAACCTTTATAATGTCTTTATAAGGGCGGCTAGGTGGTGCAGTGGGCAAGGCGCTCACCACCAATGCAGGAGACGCTGGGTTTGAGCCCAGCTCTCCGCATTGCTATCAGCTTGGTTGGTCGTTCATACTAATACAATTGGCAGTATTAGGGGGTGGGAAGCTGATGGGTGGGGATCGGACATTGTGGACAGCGACTCCTACAGGTCGGTTGGTGCGCCTGCGCAGCAGAATCAGGAAGCGACGGGGGCGGCGTGCCCTCCAAACGCAGACCCCCGACGCTGAGAGATTGCGCTGTGCAGGTGAAAAGATGCGACTGCTGCTTCCTCGAGTACCGGAGGGGACACGTGATGTAAGGCTTAGTCCACATTGCAGCCGGCTTGTGGGAGGCATGGCCTAACAACGTTCGAGACAGGGGAGGGTAGAATTGGACGATACAAAATTGGGATGGGAGAAAAATAGAAAATGGGAGAAAAAAGTAGATACAAAAAAATAATGTCTTTATAAAACCATAAATGTCTTTGCTCATAAAAAAGTAGACATTGGGAATAGAAACCAGTTCCTGATTATTATTCTTGTGGGGAACACAAGGCTATAATGGTAATAAAGTTCGGGGGGGGGCGAAATCGCATGTCTCTGCACGTGGACCGAAGAGGAGGGGGCGACTTAAACGGAACATTAAGTTGATCCTCAAAGCCAAACTGGATTTACTTTTTAAAGGTGACAGACAGCCACCGTGTCCCCTGATCCCGTGTTCATCCCCGCTCCCCAAAGAAAAATGTCCATGGATATGAGATGTGACACTTATACGATTCCATCTTTAATAATAGTAAAGAAAAAAGGCTTCATTCTCAATAATAGAATGGATTTGCAGACCCCGGAGGGAAAGAGATTGAAAAAGAGGGTTTATGTCGAGTTGTGTTTCACGCGTCCGTGTCAAGAACTATATCAAACATAATGCCCTGGTTTGACACTTGCGCATCTTTCACCTCGATATGTCACGCTAGTCGGGGAGCTCTCCTTACCATTCTTAGGGGTGCGTGTCGGGCTACCTAGAGCCACGTGGTTATAGTTGAGCTGATGGGGACCTGCAATGACAGAAAGAAAAGCAATGAAAGAGCCTTTCAGTGGTCGTGAGGAAATGCATTCTGTATTAAGACCAAATACAGATGTTAGTAGATGAGGTTAGGCGGCAAATGGTGACCATTGAAGGTCATTCACCCAGAAATGTGTTCAGTACTTATGTCATTTAAAAGGTTGCCTTTGAGAGGTATCAAGTGTATATATATGTAACGGTTGTCAAATCGTCACCTTAAACTTCGATGCCCCGAGGGAGTTTCGAACCCGTGGTCTGCCGCACCACGGGTCGACAGCACAGACCACTATACCAAGAGATGAATTCACTACTTTGCAACGTGTCTA
>NC_140174.1:51048913-51105457 GCF_963971535.1 Notolepis coatsorum
CACCCGACCAACCCTCCTCTGAGCCCCTGAGGCTGCTCATCGGCCTGGAACACCCCGGCGTTCAGCCATCTTCCCTGGGCCGACACTGCAAACTAGTCCCCGTCACCCCCCAGGGAGCTCCGGGAAACTATTTGTCAATGAAGGAGGGAAAGTAAAATGAAGGTAGAAGCCCATTGGATGCTCGGTCTGCCAGTCATCTCCTTAAACCATTTAAATTGCCCGGCCTATAGTGGATACAAAGCCACCGTTAACTGTGTAATCACACAGTGGGGTTGATTCTGTTGTAATTGACACGCCCCCCCCCCCCCCCCACAGATTGTTAGGGTTAAACAAGGTCGCTATCTAAATAGCTAAATTGATGTTTTTGTGTTGATGATGCAGCTGTGTGTCTGTCACTCGCTCGTCAGTCAGCTTTCCTATCTGAATCATCTCAGAAGCTTTCTCTTGTATACCCCCTCCCCTGCTGTAATCAGATTACTCACATCAATTCTCTCATTTACATCCACCTGATCTCCCCAGAGAGCGTCTCCTTGGCAAGTTCGCATAATAGCATCCAGATCCATGACAGGATTCTGACATTTGGCGTCGCATTTAGTTAGACATGGAAACATCACATCCACATGTACGCACACAACACAGGGGTGGCATGCTGGATCAAAGCAAAACATAAACACAAGCCAAGGTTAAATACTTGCCCTTCTAATTGTGTGTATGTATGTGTATGTATCTAAAGTGTGGGCTAGTCATTCATGTGTACTGTGGGCTAGTCATTCATGTGTTCGCTAGTCATTAATGTGTGGGCTAGTCATTCACGTGTGGACTAGTCATTCATGTGTTCGCTAGTCATTCATGTGTTCGCTAGTCATTAATGTGTGGGCTAGTCATTAATGTGTTCGCTAGTCATTAATGTGTTCGCTAGTCATTCATGTGTGGGCTAGTCATTAATGTGTTCGCTAGTCATTAATGTGTGGGCTAGTCATTAATGTGTGGGCTAGTCATTAATGTGTTCGCTAGTCATTAATGTGTGGGCTAGTCATTCATGTGTGGGCTAGTCATTAATGTGTGGGCTAGTCATTAATGTGTGGGCTAGTCATTAATGTGTTCGCTAGTCATTAATGTGTGGGCTAGTCATTAATGTGTGGGCTAGTCATTCATGTGTGGGCTAGTCATTAATGTGTGGGCTAGTCATTCATGTGTGGGCTAGTCATTAATGTGTTCGCTAGTCATTAATGTGTGGGCTAGTCATTAATGTGTGGGCTAGTCATTAATGTGTTCGCTAGTCATTAATGTGTGGGCTAGTCATTCATGTGTTCGCTAGTCATTCATGTGTTCGCTAGTCATTAATGTGTGGGCTAGTCATTAATGTGTGGGCTAGTCATTAATGTGTTCGCTAGTCATTAATGTGTTCGCTAGTCATTAATGTGTTCGCTAGTCATTCATGTGTTCGCTAGTCATTAATGTGTGGGCTAGTCATTCATGTGTGGGCTAGTCATTAATGTGTTCGCTAGTCATTAATGTGTGGGCTAGTCATTAATGTGTGGGCTAGTCATTAATGTGTTCGCTAGTCATTCATGTGTTCGCTAGTCATTCATGTGTGGGCTAGTCATTCATGTGTGGGCTAGTCATTCATGTGTTTGCTAGTCATTCATGTGTGGGCTAGTCATTAATGTGTGGGCTAGTCATTCATGTGTTCGCTAGTCATTCATGTGTGGGCTAGTCATTAATGTGTGGCCTAGTCACTAATGTGTGGCCTAGTCATTCATGTGTGGCCTAGTCATTCAAGTGTGGCCTAGTCACTGTGCTTTGTTGTTGTTTTATTTAGCTTGAGAGGTACAACTGTAGAACACAACTCAAACTAGCTTTTCTGTGAACACCAGAACTATCCTGAGAGTTGGGGTATGGTATATGAGGGGAGGAACCTAATGAAGGCAAAAATAGAGAGGTAACTGTAATATAAACAACACACAAATACAGTAGGATAGGATCATCGGCTGGTGTTGGTTCTGAAGTGTGGCCTCTAGAGATGTTGAGTTTCCTACATTCCCAATACCCCCCCCTTCATCTTTTGAATTCACGGATACTTTCTCAGGTGACCACAGTTCTTTTTACATGTGCGAGAGCTGGATTATTTTAGAGTTTGTAGAATTGTGAAGCGTACTGCAGGAGGAAAGGATCAAAGGCAAAATTATTCCCACATGATTTAATATAGAAGTCGTGAAATACTGAATATTTAACTGTGAATAATATAAAATATATCTTTTATAACTGCCGTGATGTATAGTGTAAAAGGAATATTATGGGTATGGTAGAAATGGAAGGAGAGGAAGCGGTGGAGATTGCCTTGGCATCAGACCGGGCAGAGTATAATGGAACCCCTGAAGGCTTGGAATCATAACCTGCCACAGAGAGAGAGAGAGAGAGAGAGAGAGAGGAGAGAGAGAGAGAGAGAGAGAGAGAGAGAGAGAGAGAGAGAGAGAGAGAGAGAGAGAGAGAGAGAGAGAGAGAGAGAGAGAGAGAGAGATTCTTAAGAGTGGATTAGAGAGGGAGAGGAAGAAGAGGAGGCAGGAAGCACAGGAGGATAAAGGAAGTGAGAACATAAAGCATAGCGTGGAAAAGGGCAGGGGGAAAAGGAGTGAGAAACAGGATGGAGAGAAAGAGCAGCAGGGGCCAGTGATACGAGACAACACGTCTGTTACAGAAGCAGCCCCTCTGCTCCGCTCTCGCTCTCTAAAAAACAAAACAGTCCTGCCATCACATTACCCATGTCATACTGAGCTACTGTGTTTGTGTGGCTTTGCCTGCGTTTGTGTGGCATTTGCATGTTGACGTGTTTGTAGACACAGTACAATGTATGCAAAGTGTAGGTATGGACGCGGCTGTGGCAATGTACCGCCGCACGTCTGCAGTTATTGGTCCTTGGCGCAGCTGTTAACAAGTGATGTGCCGTTGTGCCGCTTGAATAATGTGTTCCTGTTGCTGTTCACAGTCTATCAACTTGACTGTTGAGCTTGCGCATCACGTCTCTGTGTTGAGTATGTCTCTTGTCTCCGTGTTGAAGTTACTTTACTTCTGTGGACATGAATAAACCATTTAATAAAGTGTGTTTTAGTTTCAGTTTATTAGGATCCTCACTTAGCTACAGCATTGCAGTAGCTATACTCTTCCTGGGGTCCACACAAAACTTACATTGTGACATAATACATACATCATAACATGTAACATTACAGGTAAACAGGACACAGGACACGTACACACACAGACATAATACTTACATGATTCATAACGTATAACATTTACAAGTAAACAGGACAAAGGACTAGTACACACACACACACACACACACACACACACACACACACACACACACACACACGCACGCACACACACACACACACACACACACACACAGACATCATACTTCATAACATATAACATTACCCAACAAGTAAACATGACGAAGGACTAGAGACATATATACACAGACAAGACAAGTTCCAATATAATATAATCCAATGTGTGCATGTGTGTTTGTGGGAGTGTGCGCATGTGTGCACATAGTGTGTGAGTGCCATTACGCACAGAAGCGTGTTTTGAACCTACAGCGTGTTGGGAAACATGGACGTGTGTCGGGAAACAGGTATGAAAGGATGTGGAGACAACAGGGTCTCATCCCAGAGCCCGCCAGCACGTCTCTCTCCCTGCCCTACACCATGCCCTCCACTCAGGGGAAGGAGCTGCCGCAGTGGCATTTAACAACAGACAAAGAGTGTTAACATTTAATCACTAAATGTTAACTGCCATAATAGCCCTACTTCAGTCCTTTAGACGGGGGGGGGGGGGGGGGGGTGGGGGCAAAAGCCCCAGGATAGAAGTTTATTTTTTCCCCGCCTCGAGCCATTTATTCCGCTGGCAGAGGAGGCGGCTTAAATCTGACCCAATTGTGGCAAAAGTGATAATACTTATGAGTTATATTTATAGCGACTTCCCCGACACGTCCAAATTTAGCCCCTCGCCTGCTCACGCATGACGTAGTGTGTTTACTAAATCAGTTAGTATCTTCCGCCGGGCCCTTTAGCAATAGTTTTAGTCATTAAAATAATGTACTATTTCCCAGTTTAAAAACATGAGGAGAGAGAGTGGGTGTGATGTATAGGCCTGGGGAGGGAACATTTAAAGTCATAATTTTTCCTCCAACATGACTCTGTGGGCAATTTTTACATCAGAATATCCATTACTGAGTGTATAGAATTGTTAGTGTTTGCATTTGGCTGCACTCTTAGGATTGTGAGGTGGGCCAGTTCTTCAACCGTTCACTCAAAACTGTATCTTCTGAATCACCAGGAAAATTGCGATTTAATGAAATTGTGTAGTGGCATTATGTTTTTTTGGATTCAATCCCATTCAATACAATATATTTATAACATATCAGTTTACTGCCTAATAATACCTCTACTGTAAGCGTTGTTGTACGTCAATAGGATTCACTACAGTTACTAACTGTTTAAAATTGCTTCACTGCCAGGAAAAGAACACATCCAAAACCCAGAAAGCTCAAAGAAAAATCACTTATTGAATTTAGACTTGTGATTATTACATGGATCAATCATTTTTTTATCACCCTCATCTGACTTCGTTTTTTGTCAGAACAGAATTGTCAGACCATTTAAATAATTAGTTTATATTATATATATACCACTATATATATATATATATATATATTACATTTTTACAATTGCACTTTGATATTGGATTCACATCTTGAATCCATGTCTGCCAATTGGGCTAGGTAGATGCTAGATCCCACGGCCAAAAGAAAATGATTTATTATACATTTTTAAATAGTGGGAGTGGTTAAGGTTAGGATTAGGGGGGGATAGGTTTTATAAACAACTTTTAAGGTAAGAATGATGATGACATGGCCAAAAAACTGACGGCCCCCCAATAAAACACTGATAACCCAGTGTGATCTAGCGTCTACCGTTGGGCTAGGGATGCATGTCACATGACATGCCTGGGGCAAGCCCACCATCTTTGAAGGATCACTCCGGTTGACCATGTGTGTGTTGACCGGTAGATTTTAGGGTTAAAATAAGTTTTTCTCTATACGATTTCTCTATACAGTAGAATAGGAAGTGATGCTCCAAAGATGGCAACTGCCCGTTGCAAACCTGACTCTTCACCTCCCGAGCCCAATAAAGTCAAAACTGACCTGTTAGCACCTCTTTCACTTACTGTGAGGACATTAAAGCTGCAATAATTATTTTCTGCCAGTATTTTTGACATTTTCAAAAACTTCTTATGACCACCTGCCATCAGAAGGTCTCGTTGAGTCATGGTGTACTCGATCAACACTACGCTTACCAGTCCTGTTACAGTATTAGTCCATCTTTTTTTTTTCTTTGTTGACAAAACCCAGCCCATGCTTTAGTTTCTGCCTATTCTATAAACCTATGCATTTAAAAATGTTGTTATTTTAGCAAATCTCTTAATTACATCAATATTGTGCTGTTAGAACAGTATTGTGTTTATACTGTAGGTGAAGTATTTACCTACATTGTTTAACAACCAGGAAATGCTGAAGAGAAAGTTGTATTTATTGTAGTTGAAATCTAGTAGTCCATGCATGGAAACAATATTGTTTGTGTGTTTAAAATGATCACATTGGCGAAACAAGACGAGGCTTTCATTTAGGGAGAAATTAAGGTTCTGTTTGCCCTCTAGTGGTCAATAAAACAAATGATTGCAGCTTTAACTGACCATAAATAAACTATTTACATGAACTGGATGTTCATAGCACATTAATTGCTCATTTATTAATGCATTACGGTTGTGAAATAACAGTGACTTAATACATTCATGACACATGATGCTGCAGTGGGCCCCCACCTCCTTGTATTTTTTAACGGTAATTAGGTGGGTAACGATAGATGGGTCTGCTGTTAATGGCCAGAGAACACGATGGGCATTCTCCCTGTATGCCTGCCTATACCATGGACTGACTTGCGGATGTGTTAGGACACTGTAATTTTACAGGCACAACACATTAGATGAGTAACAAAGCAGTAATCAGTTAATGTAAATCATCTTTCCAAACATAAATGCAAGTTTGAATACGATAATCACTGAAGATCGTGAAGAACTGAGAAGGGAAGTCCTTTTTTTTTCACACCAGGGTTTCCCCCCCCCCCCCCCCCCCCCCCCCCCCCCCCCCCCCCACATCTCAAGGTTCTTGCGTGTCACCTCGACTAAAGAGCCAATATAGACGGTCCCCGATACCGGTAAACATTCCTCTTCCATCTCATAACTTCCAATCATGGCTCATAACTTCCAATCATGGCAAAGGCACCGAGGGGCGACTAGTCACTTGACATGTCAGCGAGGTGGTACGGTAAATGCCAATCCGCCTTGACAAATGTACCACGATGGTCTGGGCGGCGGTGGTGGAGGTGGAGGGGGTAGGGGGGTAGGGAGGGGGCGGGCGGTCGAGGGGTGGGGCGGGAGGTTGAGGTGCATTTAATATCCAGTTAATTCTGCTGTGTGATGGACAGGGAACCCGCGGTGGACTACTGTGACCCGTTGTGTTAAAAGGCCAATAAGAGAGTCCACTATGTGATTCCTCCGGGGACCACGGTTTCCACTGTGTTTGAGCAAAGTGAGTCTGCAGGTTGACGGGTTCTTATCTCCTCCCCACAGCCACAACTCAGAGAGCCCGGGGGACTCCGTGGATCGGAGGCAATAATATCATCTGAATGATAGTTTCATCTGAATTCACACGCGGCGCTGTAGGGATTGCAAAACAAAAAAAAAGTCATTTCTTTCTCCCGACGGCTGATCGACATACCAACTGACTCCTTTGTAGGCTGTCGAAAAGTACACCGGCTCCACTGATAGGAGCAGGATGACGAGGAGGAGGTGGAGGAGGAGGAGGAGGTGGAGGTGGGTCATTGCATGGTAAGTAAGGATAAGCACAGATTTATCTGATGTCTCCTTTGAGTATAAAGAAGTAACATCATTAAAAACTGCCTTTATCCGTACCTCTGTAGACCAGCCCTCGTCTCCGTGGTTACGACAGCCTCCAGGGGCTTTGTACAGTACAGTACGCACCATGCAGATTGGAACAGCAGCTTTTATGCATAAAAGTATTACAGTACAATAGCGCATAGAAAGGTTGGTTAGGTTAGTGATACCATACGACAGTGGTCCTCAGTGGTTCTCAACCTGGTGGTCGCTAAAAGGTATGCAAATGTTGGGTCAGAATGCTTTAATATTTTTTTTTTGTGAAATAAGGAATATCTGAAATATAAAGCCCTATTCCAATCATTAATCAAGTTAAATAGCCTGAAAAACAAAACTAAAAAGATATTGGATTTGGAGTCAAAGTTCACCATTCTGTAGGAGTTTTTAGGGGTGTTGAGAACCACTGCCATACTGTAAGGACACGGAACCTTCACATAGTTAAAGGGGAACAACAAACATTTTTTGCTAATGAATATTATTTAGTAAGCCTGCACTGTACTCATGCCTGCGTATTCACCCAGAATGCACTTGGTGGGTGGAGAGCAGCATCACTGGAATCTCACCGGGCAGCTCAATGAGGAAATGAATGGAGCACGGAATGAAAACTAAATGAACACTTCAAATACTTATTAATAACTTATTAATAACAGGCTGAGTACCATTTTCTGGAAGAGGAAACGCTTGTAAGCTAGGACACGTATAACTTATTCGCTTATTCTCTCTAGAAAGCGTGAACGGGGCAGGCAGAGGGCTGCGTGGTTGGAGTACACAGGCTACATCAGATGAATGGTGCTCTCGTCAATTGGTCGATTTGCTTTTTGTTTACAAGTCATATTCATAAGTCATGCTTAGCAGTGTTTGTGTAGGGTTGAGTGACAGGGCCAGGGTCTAACCTGCTATATTAGGGTAGGCTGGTAGAAATAATAGGTGGGCAACCTAGGCGTGTGTTTCCCCTAGGTTGTCTGCTCATAAAGACAACGGTACAAACAAATGAAAAGATTCTTCTAACATTACAGGTTTCAACAGCACATCCCAACCAGGCTGCTGGGACTACACACACATACACACATTCAGCAAGGCCACTGAATATGACAATCCTACCAGCAACAACATCACACAGCAATAGCCATTAGCTTCCATTAGCCTGGGGAGCAAAAAATGTATCTTTATTTTCTGAGTTGCAAGGCCAAAGACAGAGAAAAACTAAAAACATTTAGCCTACCAGTGTTGGTCATTAAATTAAGTCCATTTTACTTTCTTGTTGGATAAAGTGCTAGATCTCATGGTCATAAGGTTACATCCAATAAAATGCCTTGATGGAAATGGTGGCTAACTTCAAAGTGCTAACAGAGCAATACCGTAGAAAACATTGCATTACTCTTGTTGGGAAGCTAACGTAGTGCTAACAGTAGAATAGCGTTTAACCACACTGTATCTAATACTGTTTTTTTTTTTTTTTTTCTCCATTTTCCTCCGATTTTCTCCCATCCCAATGTTAGTCGTATGCCAATTCCCAGTCCCTTCCTGGTCGCTGCGCTTTACCCCCCACAGTCAGATCATTTGGGAGAGTGGAGGCTACCACGTGCTTCCTCCGACACACGTCCAGCCAATCACCGCTTCTTTTCACCTGGCAGCGCGGATTCTCATTGAGAGGGCGTAGCGTGTGGGAGGACCACACTATCCCCCTCACGTCCAATCCGCGCTTAGCAGGCGCCCCGACCGAACTGTAGGAGTCGCTGTTTACAACGACCCGGACCCACCCCGCCAGCTTCTCCCACCCTCTGATACAGCCAATTGTATCAGTGCAGACGGCCAGCCAAGCTGGTGACAACCCCGGAGCTGTGAGCTGGATTCGAACAGGCGAACCAAGCTCACAGCTCCGGGGCTGGTGACGAACGCAATCTCCGCTCGACCACTTAACCGCCTCTAATACTGTTCTAATACTGTAGCATCAATTACTCTAGTTGGGAAGCTTTTATTGCACTCACAGTAACTTAACGAGTTGTCGTCAACTTGAGGAACGTTATTCTAAATGTCTGTTGTTCCCCTTTAACACCATACAATTCAGAATTAGTAAGGATTGTGAATAGAGTAGTAGCTTGGGATGAATTGGGACACAGCACAATGAATTAATAGAATGTGGGTCAGCCACAGCAAACACCAAGAGGTCGTCTTGATTATATTTGACCGAGATCAATGTCTGGGCCCAAGTTCTGCTCAATCAAAAGTAACATGATGAAATCATGCTTGAAGTGAGGAATTAGAATTGTTTTACAATTGCCCTTTAGATTGCTATGTAAACAGAATGCAAGGCAGTCATGTGAGAGGAGGGTAAATGCCACTCGCTCTCACTGAAAATATCAATAACTGTATTGGAATTAGCTTTGCAAACTGCCGAATTGTAAACATATCTCTTCATTTCAGTTGATAGTAAAATCACTTGATGAAGATCATATATTTTACTTGACCAAACTTCTGTTGCAACAGCTGAAAATAGCAAAATCGCCATACATTTTGACCAGCTAACCCGCTTCCACAAGGCGCTCAGGTTACATGGTGATGTCATCATGATCACCTCTCTCTATAACGTTTGCTTGAAGTTGACCCCAGACCACAAAAAACACTTGATCACGTCCACAAATCACATAGACAGGAGCCAGAGGTCAAGGGACAGAGGATATAGATAGATTGATGGGGATCAATGAGAAGGCACTGCACCACAATGAACGCTCTAGGTATAAGCTGACCCTAAACACAGATCTACGGCCAGACTGTCTTTCTCCAAATCACCACTATGAATCATTAAGGATACACTATATGAGATTTTCCACGATTCAAAATGAAGACTGCATAGACTCAACCACGTACAATAGACCTATCTTAAACCCCGCCCTCTTTTCTTGATCCTCCAATCACAGCCGTGGCTTCCCTCTGACAAACGGACCAACTTTGTTACAGTTATGATTGGAGGATCAAGAAGAGGGCGGGATTTGAGATACGTCATTCATTTCCGTGGTTGAGTCTCCATGGTCCTCATTTCAAATTAAAAAAGAAAATACATCTTTAAAGTGTATCTTTAAAAGGAAAGGGTTAATATAGGATCTAATCGTGTATCTGTGGTTTAAAGGCAACTTTCACCATGTGCACATAGAATAGCCATTCCTACCATGGTGACTCTGGGAGCGGACCGGCCAATGTTTATCTCCTGGAAAACAGAACCAGGCACAATGAATGGGAGTGAAGGAACAACCATGGTATTTGATGGCTGTTGTGCCACTTAAAATAAAAAGAAATACAGCCGTTCAACAACATTGTCAGTCACACTGTCTTTGTTGTCAGACATGCGATGAACGCAAGATGCACGAGAACATTTACATTCACAGCAGAGCTCCAGATGATAGGAAGAATGGAGACCGTCTGATGGGAACACAGGTGCTGGCTGCAGTCCAACGTTAAACAATAGAACAGCAGGATAGTGGAACACTTATTGATGAATTGAATAGTTATCACCTTGTATCAATTAACCCAGCGCTCCAAATCAATCAATGATTCATATGAGTTATGATCTAATTGATTACGAGGTAATAACTATTCAATTTACCAAGTTCAAGTGTTCCACTATGGCACAATAGGTTAATTTGCGTGAATAACAAACAACTTGTTCATTAATCCCAATGAAGAAACGGTGTGGCCACAAAATCACACCAAGGATCGCATGGCGCAGAGGTGGATTGTGGAAAATGGGTACAGTATTAGTGTTTGGATATTGATTACGTTGTATTTTTATCTTCTCATGGTCGTCGAAACCTGACGCTATAAGGGTATCGTGTCATGTCGTGTCTCTCTCTCTCTCTCTCTCTCTCTCTCTCTCTCTCTCTCTCTCTCTCTCTCTCTCTCTCTACACACACACACACACACATACAAATCACACAACAGGCCACCAAGAGTAGGGGAGGGTGGGGGTGTTGGAATGCCAAGATGAAAGAGAGGGGGGACGAAGGAGAAGAGGAAGATGAAAAGAGGAGGAGGAGGAGGTGTAGAAGTATGTGTTGTTCCCTACACCCTGTTACCAGAGGGCTCCAGCCATGCGGCACTTTGATCCATCACTATCGATTACCCATCAGCCCCTCATCGCCGCTGCCTCCCACACGCCAATAGACAGATACAGGGCAGCACTCCACCGCCCCAGGTTCACATGCAATACGGAACAGCGTGAGTGATTTGCACACAATGCCACGTTCCCTTCACCCCCACCACGTTGACCAAAACAGCCACTCCATAGCGTGGTGGTGGTGATGGTTGGGGGTAGTAATATGAAGACTAAATACGCTTCACGTCTGAATCACTTACACTGTTAGTCTTAGTACTCAAGACTCTGAACAATGTGAAGAGTCTGATGGAAGTCTATCTAAAAGCGGTATGGGGGGGGGGGGGGGGGGGGTAAAAGCGGTATGGGGGGGTGCTTCTATGATGATTCAGAGAGGAGGGTCGTACGGCGCATAGGCTAAAAACAAACCTACTGACCTGTTGGAAAGGAAGGGGTTAAGTAACAAAGCCTCCCCCTTAGAGCCTTCCAATTCACACACACACAATTATGTTGCGGCAAGGAAGCAGCTCTCACACACACACGATACACAGTTTTCCGCAAGAGTTTCTGGCTTTCTCAAGATAACTGATAAGATAACACTGTATAATACGCCCAGATATGCAGACTGATTAATCGCGGATATGTGGATTGAGGTGAGTCTGAGGTTTTGTACCAAAATCCCCTGCGAGAGGAACATTTCAACACTTCTCTTCTATAAATACTAGCTTCAGCTACCGCAGAGAGAGAGAGCAGATAGAGTTGCACTGTTCTTGTCCGCTCTTGTCATAGTACATTGTGTTCCTTTCCTGTTCCTTTCCTGTTCTGTGCTGTGCGGAACAGTAACATGTAACGATAGCCCTGCCAATCTGCAGAACCCGACAGCTCCTTAACGGAGGATGACCTTGAGCATTCCAGTAGTTATTGACTCAGTCAATAACTAATGGCTTGATAAATCCATCTGACTTGTAGAGCAAGGCTGACTTATTGATATGTTTCTCCCCAGAAGGCGCCTTGTGTCGTCTCCAGCCTTTGTCTGTGGCCCCTATCTGATGACATACGACATGGTCAGGGGGGATCATCCAGGTGATCCAGACATGGACCGGTGAGGCAGGAGTGGCCCCAGTGAACCCGGCAACACAGGTTAAAGGCTTAGGAATGGCATCGCCAGCTGTATCAGCAGCTCTTTTGGCTACTCCGGGGAGGCACCCGTACGGGTTTTCAGATGCCGATACTGGTAATTCACTTTTTCCCACCGCCAGTGTTGGTGAGAAATCACTTGTTGTAATCATTTTAGTACAAAGGCAGCTACCAAACAGACGTTCCTATCTTCAGATAATAAAGCGGTATTATGAGTGTAGAGGAGTTACAACACGTATTGTTTTTTAATAAAGTATTTACAAATAAAGCTCACAACTATGTAAATCAGAGGAGAGACTAACTGAAATGCACTCGCATGAAGCAACTCACTCCCAGTTAGAAGGTCATGGACATTTCTACCGGTACAATTGGACAAATATTATTCATAAAATAAAATTGGACTGATTCAAACTGCACTTTTTAAACCCCTATATTACCCTGCCTGTACCCGTCCCCCCTCCCTCACCCATGCTGCTATGACGCCTGAATTTCCTTGAGGGGATTAATAGAAGCACACACTTGGCTTTTACCAGGTTTTTTTCTACCGATATACATCGGTGTGTATCTCTGAACCATCAATCATGTTTCTCCCTCTATCCGGTCCGTGCTCCACTGGAGGTAATGCGGAGACCGCCGTGTCTGCGGACGTGCACTGCATGAGCCGTAATCATTCTGCGTCTGGTCGGCTGAAACCCATATACGCTGTCATTCACAGGTCAGTCGCCGATTTACATGTTAGGATGGCATTCTGCCGTGACTACAAAACACTCACATGACAGACAGTGTCAGGGCCCGTTTCTCTTGGCTGAGGATGATTTTACCGTGTGATGTGTTCACCGTTGTTGGTGAACGGTGGAAGACGGGAGGATCAAGATTGCAATTCAAAGTGGAAATCCCGGCACAAATAAACAATTGTCTCATTGCACACAGCATTCCCCCGGTAAAGTGGCCAATTATTTTGGCGTTCGGCTTTCTCGCAAATTCCGAGAGGGGGGGGGGGGGGGGGGGGGGAGAGAGAGAGAGAGAGAGAGAGAGAGAGAGAGAGAGAATAAATCAAACACTTTATTTCAGTGCCTCAAATACTGTTAGATGATCTAAGTGGAAAATGCTGTTTTAATTCCGGGAACCATATCTCATCTCTTGTCTACACGAGCGCATTATGAAGAACGTTGCTGCAGGAGAGAGGGAGAGAGAGAGAGGGAGAGGGGGGCAGAGGGGGGAGAGGGAGAGAGAGAGAGCGAGAGAGACAGAGAGAGAGAATAAATCAAACAGTTTATGCCTTGACAGACAGTGAAGGTCCGTGAAAGACATGAGTTCATGTTTAACAATGAACACACCGGGTTGTGTTTCGGTACTGATTAGGAGCGAGCTTTCAAATAATCAACTATATTAGTCTGCAGGAATGAGACGTGGCTGTCATGCTTAAAAAAAATCTAAAATACACAACTCCCTCAGACTGTAATTGGAACGAGGTAACAGGATAGACGCAGTGACGGCGCCTTGACACCATCATCGGCGTGTTGTCTGTGTTTGCTCAGATTCTCAGCCCAGGTTAAATGAGTCTACAAGGGCTCCACTGCATCTCCGGTCAACCCTGCACCCGCTTTGACACGACGACAGATCTCCTGAAATCAACAAGGTGCAGTTCAGCCCGCGAGACTGTCCACAGAAGGATGTTTGAGTTAATACACCTCAGTGTAGCACGGCTCGCTACTTTCTTCCTCACCCGTCTGTTTGCCTCGTTCACTTCGCCGCCATCTTTGTTTTTCTTCGATATAGCTATGAGCGCATTTCAACAAGCCGATGACTAATTTGCTTGCGCATATTTTCAAAACACGAAAACTACGGCAGTGAAAAAAAATCTGAATCAGGTCATTGTTATCCAATAGTGTATTCGACCTCTTGTTTTGGCAATTTCTGTTCTGTTCTTTCTTTTTACCAAAGCATCACAGCTGACCAAGTATGGAGGCGGAATGAACAAGGCAAATTCCTGGTCACCGTAAGTGATATAATCCAGAATGCCTACAATAAAACAAATTTGCAACACAGAAGTTACAATATGTGACATGCAACAGACAATATTTTGGCAAAGTGTCTCAATGCAAAGAGTGAAAAAAGGATGCATTTCGATAACACCGCGGTGCGTTATATCTCTGTACCTGTGGCACAACACTGCAGTGCGTTATCTCTCTGTACCTGTGGCACAACACAGCAGTGCGTTATCTCTCTGTACCTGTGGCACAACACAGCAGTGCGTTATCTCTCTGTACCTGTGTCACAACACAGCAGTGCGTTATCTCTCTGTACCTGTGTCACAACACCGCAGTGCGTTATCTCTCTGTACCTGTGGCACAACACCGCAGTGCGTTATCTCTCTGTGTAACGGAGGTACCGCGTGTCTATCCACAGTCACGATGGACAGTGTAGTGAAGTGACTGTGGACGTTAAGCGGTACTGCAAGTAAACTCACTCCCCAGAGGCATCCAGACACATTACCAAGAAGTGAATTCACCTCTTGGTCTAGTGGTCTGTGATGCCGCCCGCGGCGCGGGAGACCAGGGGTTCAACTCCCACTCAGGGCGATCCCTTAACAGGGGTCGAATCGAAACACAATGCAGAGCGAGATCACACCGGTTACATCTGTACCTGTGGCACAACACCGGAGTGCGTTATCTCTCTATACCTGTGGCACAACACCAGTTATCACACTCCGTACTTGTGTCTTGTGTCACATGGCCCGCTGCTCCCCCGCTGGGTGCTGGGCTGCCTATTGCTTCCCTGGATCGCTGCTTGCATAACGTGCGCTGCCAGCACCAGCCCCTCGTAAGCCTCCATGTTGGACGATAGCATAGTTGTTGTTTTGTCTCACATGTGGTTGGTGTTTGGTGGAACCACTCTGAGCGCGCCACGGGCCCACACGGCGGGGGATGCTGCATCCATGTGAGATGTAAATACAGGAATATGTGGAATACAACGAGAAGGACACACTTTGTCAAGCAAAACCTACTGGGTTTTTGTATTTCAAAAGCACTACGTTAATAAAGCTTGACTTGACTCAAGGAGCAAAATGAAAATGTGCTTGGACAAGTAAAGGATTATATGAGCTGCCTGGAGCTGTTCACACTGCTGTATATTATAATCGGAGGAGAAAAAACGCCACTGGACTCATTTCCACAGTGGAGCTTGTGTAGACGATCAAGACGTTTGCTCAGGTTTTTTTTCCAGAGTAATCATGTTAAATATGTATGTTTTAAGTGGTTTGGGGGCTAGGGATTGTAAAAAGCATGAAAACAGATCGTGATGCGATTAACAACAGCGCCGGAGCAAAGTTGTCTGAGTTTTTACCACTCCCTCGTGAAAAGCTTCCGCCATTAACTCTCTGTCTATACCACTACATCCACCCACACACACACAGTGCAGATGGAATGGTGCGAGCGAGCGAGGGGGGGGACTAAGGAGAGCAAGAGCAAGATTCGATAAGGGAGAAGGGCGGAGTCTTATTTCAGTGCCTCAAATACTGTTAGATGATCTAAGTGGAAAATTCTGTTTTAATTCCGGGAATCATATCTCATCTCCTGTCCACACGAGCGCATTATGAAGAACGTTGCTGCAGGAGAGAGGGAGAGAGAGAGAGGGGGAGAGGGGGGAAAGAGGGGGGGCAGAGAGGGGGGAGAGGGAGAGAGAGGGGGAGAGAGAGAGAGGGGGGGGGGGGGGAGGACCAGGAGGCTAAAAGCCTATCTGTCAAACAACAACTCTCCCATTTTCTTTCTCAGGTGTTGATTTACAAAAAACTCTTCCTGAGCTGTTAAGGTTAGTAGTTAGTTGGACATGAAGGTGACTTTAGTCTGTTTACTAAGCTCAGAGTTCCCTCTTTCACCATATAGCTCTGTTTACTAAACCTAGAGTTCCCTCTTCCACCATATAACCTGGTTTACTAAGCCTAGAGTTCCCTCCTCCACAATATAACCTGGTTTACTAAGCCTAGAGTTCCCTCTTCCACAATATAGCTCTGTTTACTAAGCCTAGAGTCCCCTCTTTCACCATATAGCTCTGTTTACTAAGCCCAGAGTTCCCTCTTCCACCATATAGCTGTTTACTAAGAATAGAGTCCCCTCTTTTACCGTATAGCTGTTTACTAAGCCTAGAGTCTCCTCTTCCACCATATAGCTCTGTTTACTAAGCCTAGAGTCTCCTCTTCCACCATATAGCTCTGTTTACTAAGCCTAGAGTTCCCTCTTCCACCATATAGCTCTGTTTACTAAGCCCAGAGGTTCCCTCTTCCACCATATAGCTGTTTACTAAGCTCAGAGTTCCCTCTTCCACCATATAGCTGTTTACTAAGCTCAGAGTTCCCTCTTCCACAATATAGCTCTGTTTACTAAGCCTAGAGTCCCCTCTTTCACCATATAGCTGTTTACTAAGCCTAGAGTTCCCTCCTCCACCAGAGCCTCAGCTGACTATAGCTTGAATAAAACATTTGACATCTGTTACTCTCTGTATATTGATCTGTTGCTATGTTTTACGCCCAGTGAGTAATGTCACGGCATGAGCCAGGGAGTGATGTCAGTTCTGAGCAGGGGTATAGTAGCAAGTGCTGGGAATAGTGGAACTGACTACCTAGGGCCCGAAGCTGGGGGAGGGCCCTCAGAGGGACTAAAAAGTTAGTTTTCCAGTCCTAAATTGTATAATTCTGTATAATAAAAAAAGGCCAAAATAAAGAAGAATCAAGGTTGGTTGGTTACAAGTTTTACAGTTACTGAAAATAAAGCAGGGGACTTCCGGTTTGCGATGTTCTGGTGAGCAGCCACATGAAAGAGGTCCCGGTCAATGAATATCAAAAAAGGAAGTAAAACAATTCAAAACTAAATAAAAAGTGAAGATTCGAGGACAAAAGAAAGAAGGAAGAATGAACACGAGGACAAATGAAAGAAAAGCAACCCCAGATGAAGTAAATACACAGATGGAAAAGACTCAACACGAGGCAATGATGCAACAGGTAGAACAAGCTAGCGGGACGCTGAATGTCAGTGCAGAGAAGCTACACTGGAGCTACACAGAGAAAATTCAGGAAAAGAACAACGTGCAGGAGGCGGCGAGGGACACGGCGCGGAGAGGATGGAAGGTGCCGGGAGGGGAAGGAGAGAGGCCTACGCTGACGCAGAGGATGGAGAGGGCGCGCAGGTGGACCAGAACCGAGAGACGAGGACGAGGAGAGGAGGACGGGAGGAGGAAAAGAGGGGATCTGAACCGATTCAAAGCAGATCAACTATGAAGAACGACAAAGAGACACGAGAAAGGGGCATGAAGGGCCACGGTGATCCAAGGAAAGATACAAGACAAAATCAACGTGGAAGAATACCCAATACAAACATACACACGGGGGACCTGGGGATGAGAATAGATGCAACAGAGGAAAGATAATTGAATAGTTACCCCAATAAGTATAAGAAAACACCAGAATTTAGAGAATTTAGATTAACACTATGATTTACAATACACACGCTATAGACAAACGATTAGATTTTTTTTTAAAGGGACACGCTGATTAGGAAACATATTGTGGAATAATACACGATGGACCGGTATGAAGGAACTACAGGATTACACGTGACACACAATACAAAAGAAGATGAGCATAAGAAAGACAAATTCAGAACATTGACCGGGAGCTCTGAGGCCGTCCACAGAACGAATGTTGGACTTATATAGTCCGCACTTCGCCACTAGGGGAAGCCCTCTCACTAGGAGAGCCATTACTCCTCACCCTTCCAACAGGGAACAGAGGGATACGATTAAGATCCTCTAACACCATGGGAGCACCAAATGTTGTCTTTTTTCTTTGAGTTATGTTAGAATAGCAGTTGCTTTGAATGTGCACATGATCATCTGTAAAGGAAAAAACATTCTAAACAAAATTGACAATAATAGGGGCTTGGGAGAATCTCCATTGGGGATAACTCTCCCTAGGAGAGCTGATTCCCCTCCGACCTGCCAACGGGGGCAACACTGGGAAGTGCTAATTATATGGCCTATTTTGTTTTCACCAAATATTTTTTCTTTTTTTCTTTGAGTAATGTTAGTATGTCGTGGGGTCGTTGTGCGTGGGGTGGGGTGCTTGGTGACATGGGAGGTAGCGGGCTTGGCTTGGTGGGGGGGAGTCTCCTTCCCTCTCCTCTACTGGGCCTAGCCCAATTTAATTCAAGGGACCCGTGTCGCTGAGTGCTCGGCCCTGCGTGGGACGGACCTGGGATGTGGGGGAGCCCTATTTCTAGGGGTGGATGGCGGGAGCCGTATTATAGAAATTCAAGGGGCCCATGTTTGTATATTGTTATGTTATTGATGGCATTGTAAGTAGTGTCTTATGTCTATAAATGTTAATACAAATTTAAGTTTAACAATTTCTTTTATAAATAAAGCAGAATTATCCTTTTGAGATAAAAAAATATATATATATATATATAAAAAATTAATATTAATATGGTAGTGCCTGTGTAATTGTCAAAAAGTTAATACATTTCTGATATTGTCTGAAGGTGTGTGTGTATGAGTCACCTTGGCCCAGAAATCCTTACTACGCCATTGGTTCTGAGCATAATGTATTCATTTGGTTGGGAAACTGATGTCCCATGCTGATCAAGGCCATGCACCTGTTGGCTGACATGGAAAGACATTATATAAAAAAACGTATAATAATAATTATATATAAAAGAAAAAGAAAAACTAACTGTTCCCCCCAATCAACAACGACTAAAAGACTAGAGCCAGCATGCATGCCCCCGTCCATATGTCTCCAGCTTCAAATTCCTGGGAGTCCACATCTCTGAGGCCCTCTCTTGGACCCTCAACACCTCGTCACTGGTGGTCAAGAAGGTTCACCAGCTCCTCTTCTTCCTGAGGAGACTGAGGAAAGCCCACCCGTCTCCTCAGATTCTGGTGAACTTTTACCAGTGTGCCATAGAAAGCATGTTCACCAACTGCCTCACAGTCTGGTACGGCAACTGCACTGCCTCAGACCGGAAAGCACTGCAGAGGGTGGTGAAAACCGCCCAACGCATCACCGGTACATCACACCTTGCAATTGAGTCTATTCATCACAAACGGTGTCTGAGGAAGGCACTCAGGATTGTCAAAGACACCTCTCATCCCAATCATGGACTGTTTGCCCTCCTCCCCTCGGGGAGACGCTAGGGGAACCTCCGCTCCAAGTCAAACAGACTCAGGACCAGCTGTCATCTCCCTGAACTCTGTACCATGATGACACCCCCAATACCATATAAACTCTGAACTTCATTGCCTATATCCTAAGCTCTGTTACCCATACTGTACGAACTTTGAACTCTGTTGCCTATACTCAATGTATAGCTACAACAGTACCTACTGCTTTCACTGTCTACAACTGCCCTACACTGTAATCATAGTAATCACAATAATCACAACTACCTACATTTACATTTACATTTAGTCATTTAGCTGACGCTTTTATCCAAAGCGACTTACAAGTTCTGTACGACAAGACAGCAAGAAGGGTACAACTCTATCAGCTGAGTAACAATGTTCATCAAGTGTTGCGTGTTACAGTGTAGGTTAGTTTATTAGGACAAGTGCATGACAGTAAGGTTAGTCAGGGTTTTTTTTTTTTTTTTTTTTTATCATTTCAGATAATGGTTGAAGAAGTGAGTCTTTAGTCGACGGCGAAAGATTGGACGGGATTCGGCTGTCCTAACTGGGATGGGTAGTTCATTCCACCATTGTGGGGCAAGGACTGAATAGGCGGCTTCTCTTTGATGACCCTCCGGGAGCTTGGATAGGAGTAGGTCTGAGGCGGCCAGAAGATGCAGAGCGTAGGGGTCTTGAGGGTGTGTAGTTAGAGACCATTGACCGGAGGTAGGCGGGAGCGGTTCCCTTTGCTGCACGGTATGCTAGGTCGAGGGCCTTGAAGCGGATACGTGCAGCAATGGGGAGCCAGTGCAGGTCCCTAAGAAGTGGGGTGACATGGGCCGACTTCGGTAGGTTTGATATCAGGCGGGCCGCTGCGTTTTGAATGAGTTGAAGAGGCTTGGTGGCAGTGGCCGGGAGGCCAGCTAGCAGTGCGTTGCAGTAGTCGAGGCGGGAGATGACTGTTGATTGGATGAGGAGTTGGGTGGCTTCTTTTGTCAGGAAGGGGCGTATCCTTCTGACGTTGCTCAGGAGGAATCTGCAGGTTCTGGTTGTCGCTGCGATGTGAGCAGAGAAGTTCAACTGGTCGTCGAGGACAACACCAAGGTTCTTGGCGGTCGGGGACGCGGTCACAGCTGCATTCTCGACTGTGATGGAGAGGTCGGTCAGGGGGGAGGATTTGGCCGGCAGGTGGAGCAACCTCATATTATAGTGTACCCATATAACTCTGTATGATAGCATGTACAATAGTGATGTATATACCATATATATACATTTATATATTTATATTTACCATATATATAGGAGTATATGCTGGTATATTTAGACATATATGTATATCATATATATATGTATATATTCAGACAGCTATATATATATATATACACACACACACACACACACACACACACACACACACACACACACACACACACACACACACACACACACACACACACACACACACACACACACACACACACACACACACACACACACACACACACACACACACACACACACACACACACACACAAGCATCCCCCCAGTCAATTAGTGGACTAATCTGTTGTTAAGGTCATAGTCAACTAAGATGTCTTCATTAATTAGTAATTTTCATGCATTTTTCTTCTTTTATGTTGAATGAGTTATTCCATGGAAAATGATAAGCATCACAATAACATTAGCAAAAGACACTTTAATGAGCACTAGATGTAAAGAGGTCCCTCTGCATGAATGCATCCATTTGAATGAAGGACACTAATAAATAATTATGCACAATTTCAAAGATTTGACGATTAAATCAACTATTCGATTAGCTGACAAAATCCTTCGACTATATAGTCTACATACAACCCTTTCACTATATAGTCGAATTACACACACACACACACACACACACACACACACACACACACACACACACACACACACACACACACACACACACACACACACACACACACACACACACACACACACACACACACACACACACACACACACACACACACACACACACACACACACACACACACACACACACACACACACACACACGCCCCAGTCCCCTGCCAATTCACTGAGTTAATTCCAAGCTCATTAACAATGGAACCATAACAATAGTGCAACAAAGCATAAGGTGTGGGTGGACCATCTGCATAGGGACAGGCTTTTCAGAGTCGACTGTCAGTCATTTGCTAAGATAAAGGCTTCTTTAAGTCCGTATAGGGGATAGAGGCCCGGGTTGCAATTTAATTACCATTTTGCCAGACGTTTTAATTTTTTTTTAAGTATTCACTGTCATGCCTGGATTGGGTTCATGAATAGAAAATGTCTTTCCACCAAAGACAGCGGAAGCCGGTTGAATTAAAAGTGTCAACGCATTCATCGAAAGTTACAATTTTGCCCTCCTCCTCTATTAATCAGTCTTCCAAAACCTAGCGTGACCTTTTCCTGCCCTCTGCATGTTTCACTTATTCTTCACCTTTTGTCTCCCTTTTGTTTAAATTATCATGAGTTCAAAAGTCGATTTGACCATTAAAGCTAAAAAGAAAAGCCCCCCAAAGGCGAAGAGGCGATGCCATTAGCCTGATTCTGACGGACAAAGTATCCTGTTTCAACAGCTGTGCGCCAGTGGCTTTGCACCGGGGGCCTAAAGCTGCAAAGCTAACAGCACTTGACAAGGTGTTTGCAATTTGCTACAGGCACGAGGCCGCTAGTGAGACAAATTTGAATATTGATTGAGGCCATTTAATCCACCTCTGCGCCTATTGATATTGTCAATCATCCTGGTAAACCTAGCAAAGCGCGTCAGTCTTGGGAGCTGAGCGGTGGCTCCAAGGACATTGCTCCTTTCTGTCGTGACATAATTGCTGCTGGCACCGAGCTCAAAGAGTTAATGAAGTCATTGAGATTTAGAGCGTGGCCACGGGGGTCTGCGGACTTCCTGCAGAGTGTGGCACGCTGCTCAATTCAATACGCTACAACTTTATTAACATTTCAGGACAGCGCCACCGGCCACACGTCGTCGGACTTAATCAGAGCGTTGTTGGCAGCGCCACTAGATGAGGAGCAGACGGCGGGGGAGCGCTGACGCGGCTCGTAGGATGAACTTTGTGTGATTCCGTGCGACTTACGGGGCACGTTTTTTATATTCCGCGGTGAGCGTGCATACGCACACACAGTTCACACTACTCTCTCTCTCAGTCGCCGTCTCTCTCACTCTATGACACATACGTATGGGTTAAATGAGTGTAAATGCTATGTTACGGCTAAACCTCAGTATGACAATAAACTAAAATTACACTACATTTAGAATTCACACTAAGCCTGCTCCGTTCCTCGTCGGCCAGTAAAGGTTTGATGCCAATTACAGGCATTCCCCTGCCTGTCCAACTGTGTCAAACGGTCCTCTATCGGCGAGAAAGGTGCAGTATGACTCACTCTTCGATAAGGAAAGGAATGAATAAAAACAAAAGCCGCAATACAGATACTTATTTATGTATTATTTCTGATTTCATGCAAGGTAATTGGTTAAAGTGTCCGCCGGCCGATCAATACGCTCTGGGTAGCGTGTGAGAGAGCGGGGGTCTCGGTCGGTGGGAGCTCTTTGACAGGGGCCTCCTCCGATCTAATTAAGTAATAACCCGCCCTGGGAGAGACCCCGGGTGAGCGAGGAAGAAAAATCTATAGAATTCATTTCCAGAGATGCGAAGCCAATTTGTTTCAAAATGACTAATATCACATTCGGTAAATGCTCGGGAACATAAATCATTTCTGAATTTGTTATGGAGTTAAAATGCCCCCCACCCCACCCCATTTAACAGTTTTGGGTCTTTCGCACCTCTGAGCGGCAGTTGCAAATGTTTTTTTTAGGGGAGACAAGAGCGGTCTCGCTTGTCTTCATGTTCTTCTCGCCTTGTCATATTGACACGGTCGCCTGGCAGAACGAACGCCGGACCCGACATCGCAGTGGAGTCCATTCAGGTTGTTACCGAGCCGCCTCAGCAAACCCGCACGCACCTCCTTGAAATGACCTTTTGAGCACCTGTTGAGCCAGGAGACATAATAACACTTTCTTTTTTAAACGCCCCAGTCTACTGTGAAAAGCGTCGCAGGGAAGAGCGAGTGGGATATGGATTTGTCAAAGGTTAGGGAATGTGCTATATGGCTCTCCACTGAGTGCCGGGGGGCTGGGACTGGGGGAGAGACGGAACTCGTGTGGTTTTCAGATGAAATGGAACGCCTCTCTCTCTCTCTCTCCCTCGCTCTCTCTCGCTGAGGAATCCCACTGTGTGAGAATAAACATTTACACAGCCCCAAACTGTGACATAGAAACCAAAAAGATCAAAAAAGATATTCTATATTTGTAAACAATGCTGGGGCGAATCAATCCCCCACTCTCCTTCAGTTGTGATAATGAAAGCTTCAAAGGATTGGTTAGTCAAGGATGCCTGGTTGTTTGGTTTTTTGTTTGGCCAAAACACACAAATGATTTTCCGATGGCGTATAGCTGAAGCATTTGATCTTTTCTTTTCAGAAATGCACTGCTGAGATTGTGGAGGGAAATTAATTGAAAGAAGATTGAAGTGGAAATTGACTGGTGTTATAACTCCAGTATAATCCGGTGGAACTGCTGTAACCAAACACAGATTTCTAGGAAAAACTGATTTTCACTGAGCCGCGCGGGGGAAACGTGTAACACGGACACGCGGAATCAACAATGGGTCTTTATGGATATGTTTAATTATTACGGCAAAGCAGCCCCACTCCGTATAGGCGGTGAGCTCCCAAGCTCCGTTTGACAAGGCGTCATATTTCACGTTGGCAGTCAGTTCAGTCAAATGAGCGGGAAGGGGGGGGGGGCAGGTTGATAGATAGCCAGGTCCAGAGAGATGATTCATTTCCTCTCTGATTGCTTTCATAGCCATTACTCACAGTGTAGGGTGATTAGTAGGCCTGGTGGCTGACATCCCTGGGCTTGGACCTGGACGAGGGAGCGCTCTCATAGGAGGGGCCCCGGTTAGCTCCGCTCACAACACTGATCTTTGATTGCCAGGCTCAATCAATGGACCGCAATAATGGATTATGTGCATAGCGATCAATCAGCCAGGCTCTGGGTGGGACAACGTCATGGAGGACATAGAAGAGCTACGTTTATACCGTATGGAAAGAGGGTAAAGGATGGAGGGAATGTATCTCAGGGTATTTCTTCTCGAAGTCATTGTACTTATGAAAGGTATTTTGAAAGAATATAAGAAATGGATATAGATAGAAGCTCTCTCGGTGCTGACCTTGAATGAGCTCCACACGTGACAAGATATATATCATATTGTTTACTTGTTTCTTCTTCTTCTTATTTTTTTCCTCCATAAGAACTAATGTATTTTGATACTGACGCAGCATTAACAGTACATTAAATAACATTATGCATAGGCCTACTTGGATGTGGGATATGCGTTTTGGGCAATTTACAAATGAGGCTTACAAACTCCGTTTACATAATAACTGTGTATTGCTTGCAACGGGATGCAAATTCCAGTGTGGCAAACCACTCAAGTCAATGGATTGTGCTACTCACAGTGGCTTATAACTGACTAAATGTCCTCTTAACGGTGCTCATAAAGCTATACTCTAGTACCCTTGAGCATAATAATTGTGGTGGTTTACGAGAGGAATTTTCCAAAGGCAGTCAGACTGAAGACTTGGCCACTACGTTCTTATCTGCTCAAGTCAAACTGCATGGTCAAATTCAATTAGAACAAATTAGAGTACATTAGTTATGCCCTATTAAATTATTAGGGAGGGAAGTCACTTCAAAGAACGGTTATATAAGAGCTGTTTTTCTTTATGTGTTTGTTAGATCTTTATCCGTCAAATGCACATGGCAAAGTCGATTTGAGAGGGTTCTCTCGATCTTAAATGTTTGTACAAAATACCCATTTCAGCTATTAGTGTCCTAAAAATAGATTTCAATATGGCAGCCCAAGGTAATTGCACAGGAGGGGATTGTTAGCCAGCTCAGTCATAACACCCTCAGAAACAGGTCATGCCCTTGGTTGGTCCCCTTGCCTCAGTGGTTCAAACCAAAACAACTCATTTTGGGGATTGAGCATTATGCAAAGTCTTTCAGATGACCCTAATTGTGTGTTAATCACCATCTATTTCCATAATGTGTCATAACAATGCACAATGTGGATTCTGAGATAATCTTTTCAGGCGCCCTTAATTAAAAGCTAGCATAGCATCAGCGTTGCTCAACAGCAAAGCCACCAGGGTCTTTGTTATAGCTAGCAGGCTAATGATCTAGCTAACAGGCTTGCAGTCAATGAGCCGCCAGATATCATCCCCATAGAAACATTTCCATTTTTGACTACATTCCCCAGAGGGTCTTGTGGCAGCTGCATGGCTGATTCCTCCTGGTTTAATTTAATACATGCATGCTTCCCTAGATTGCTGTATCTGCCAGATAAACAACAATGTTTGAGAAAAAAAAGAAAGAAAAACCACTCAGATAGAGTTTCTCAGATGGAGTTTTGTTCCCAGGGTATGACAAAGCGAGCATGCTCCAGGAGACAGTAGGACAAGATAAACGTATTGAGCTGCACGTACAGATGGGTCTGAGAGATATATTTTGAACAACGCTCAATGTGATTTTTTTTTACTTAAAAGTGGGGTAGGCAATTTTGGAGGAATGAGCGAGGAGTGATCTTACCTGTCCAGCGGAAATAGAGGAAGATCTGTATCAATTTCCAAGCCTGGCGCAGTGCGCTAGCAAACACGACAGCCGCTTCCTACACACTCCCAGAGGCACCGGCTGTGTCGACCTGGGTTTCTCAAAACGTCATAAAGAAAATAGCTGCCAGCCTCTGATCGGCAGCCGGTTTGAACACTTTTTGACGAGGAACGTGATGGTGGTGTTAGTTTTCCAATGCACCCCCAGGAATACCACTTGGCAGGCTGAAACAATCTGATGGGTTGTTCAGATTCCAGGCCCTGGGGGACAGTCACAGAGTCCAGACTTTTTTTCTCTCAGAGCGTTTGATTTATTGGTAGCTGTCAAGAAGATTTCACCAAATATCACCAAAAATGGTTCTAAAAATAGTTTTGCCTATCCCACCTTTAAGTCGCAGTAAGCAAATATTGACTTACTTTCTTAGTCCACTTTTCATTTTCTCAGAGCTCATTCTGGCCGACGAAAGGCAGAAAACTAAACACAGGACATTACTAATTATTATAGTCTGTGTGTACTGTGTACACAACATGAGCAGTGTAAGGTGATAAATAATGCAAACTCCTCTTTTGCATGATCCATAACTGTGCAGAGAGTGTGCTGCGTGCTGCTACATAATATACATGTATGTATATGTAGCTCTCCCTCTTAGCATAAGACGAGAGCCGAGAGCCATGTGAGTTATTCTTAAAACGTTTCCCGGTGCAGAGATTTGTAGAAATAATGATAAGGCTATAGGGGAAGATCAGACACCATGTGACACCATCGCCTAAAGGAATGAAGACAAGCGTGCATTCCATTACACCTCTCTAAACCGTGTTGCTGCGAGAGGGCCCTGGGTTGTTAAGAATGTGCCTGATGCAATATTGATAGCTTTGCTCAGGTTGGCACGAACAATGCTCTCGGTAGACGGATCAATGCCACGTCCGTGAGATGAGAAATATAGGAGAGGCATAGCAAACGAGCACCATTTAACTCAAGGATATATTCTCTAATTTGTGTGGAGCTCTGCTGAAAACGGACAGATATATTAACATTAGGCTTCTGCGGAACATGCATTGTCAGGACTTTGTCCCCCACGACGACGACAGCAGCATCGGCAACAACAACAATAACAACGACAACAGCCTCTTCTACAGTGATGCTGACCCGAGTTTTGTGAGGTCTGTTTTACATGTAGCCTGTGTTGCACGACACGACATCTCAAGGCAGGGTAGTACTGCATGGCTTATTCATTTATTGGGATCCCCAACAGTTGTCACACAGTCAATTATTCTTTCTGGGTCCCACTGGGTCGTCGTCCCCCAGCACCCGCAAAGAAAGAAAAAAAAGATTAAATACAGTAGAATCCAAATGTCATTACCGTCCGAGATTCAAATCAAAGTGCCATGCCTGTTAGTCGCCACTAGGGGCAAAGTGGCTAACTGTGTGTGAGTTACTGTATGAGTGACTTGACTGACTGAATGACTGCATGAATGAATGAACGAACGAGTTAGTGACATTGCCGGACTATGAGGTGCTTTGCATCTGAAAAACAACAAATCAACAAATAAAAACTCAGACGAAATAAACACACAGCGGTTAAACCCAGAGACGCGGAAAAGACAAGACCCAAAATAACACAAACTGTGAAATTCCCACAGCAGCTTCCGATGTATGTCGTCGTTTTTCCTGTGGATTATGACTGATGTAGGCTTGGGGTGTCTTAGCGTGAATGCGAGAGCCGAGAGGAGTCCTTTCCCTACACTTGTGCCTCCAGTGCGCCGCTGCTGTCAGCCTTTGAGGTTCATTGCCCGCGGCTGCAGGAGTGAACCGTCCACCAAGGGAGAGGCCTCCCCGCTGCTCCACCGCCAGCCGGCTCGGCACTGAGAACACCGGCTCGGCTGCTGCACCGCGTGGATCTGACACTCGATCTGGCAGATGACAATCCATCACTGTCCGTCTTTAAAGAATGTACACAAACACGCGGACGTGTGCGCACATCATACTCACACACACACACACACATATACACATCACAAATCACAGAGCTCCATCTGTACATCGAATATGACATTTGAGTCCCAATATGCGTCGGCTGAGGCATCCCCCCTGTTCTTCAGCCCACAGCCACTCTCTCTCAGCCCAGCGGTCCCGTGGGAAATCCAGGCTTTTGGACAAAAGAAAACAGGCGGCCACACAGCAGACAGAGAGAGCAGGGGAGTATAGGGACGCAGAGGAGAGAGAGAGAGAGAGAGAGAGAGAGAGAGAGAGAGAGAGAGAGAGAGAGAGAGAGAGAGAGAGAGAGAGAGAGAGAGAGAGAGAGAGAGAGAGAGAGAGAGAGAGAGAGAGAGAGAGAGAGAGAGAGAGAGAGAGAGAGAGAGAGAGAAGAAGAGCAGGAGAGAGAGAGAGCAGGAGAGTAGGGACACACACACCAAATATCTTCTGATTTACACAAGCATAAGGTCTCAGTCCTGCCATATGTGCCAAAAAAGAAAGTCTCCCTTGAGCTATCTCTCTTTCTTTCTTCTACTCCTTGGGGAGTCCCTCCCCCTCTCTCTACATCCCCCACTCCTCCACTCCTCCACTCCTGTCATCCATGCTAGCTGGGAGCCTTTTCTTCAGCGTTTCCTCACTTGGCTGCTGTCACCAACCACCGTGTGTGTGTGTGTGTGTGTGTGTGTGTGTGTGTGTGTGTGTGTGTGTGTGTGTGTGTGTGTGTGTGTGTGTGTGTGTGTGTGTCTGTGTGTGTGTCTGTGTGTGTGTCTGTGTGTGTGTTTCTGCTGAGCCCCCATCTCCCTATGGCTCCATGAGGCTGAACAGTGCAGTGCAGTGTGCCAAGTGTAAGGTAATTAAGACACAGAATGCCACCCCATTGTAGCTGGGAAGAGAATATAAAACCATTACCTGTCAAACCCGGTTTCCTCTTACGTAGGTTGTATAGGTATGGTATACGATGCAACTGATTTATCCCTGTTGTTGCAGTGCTTTTGCGGTGTGTGTGTGTGTGTGCGCGCGCCCCATTTCCCACACGCGCTACAATGACTGACGTGTGACAAGATCTCCTACGCGCACAGCATATCCACTGCGAAGCGCCAAACTGCCGCCACGTGACGTGCTTGCTATGCTACCTTAAATCCTTAATGTGACTAATATTGTCGTCGCCACCGCACCGACCTCTCGATGAAATATCGACGCATTACTCGGTTATTACAAATACATTACATGGAAAACAGTTCCGGTGGGTTCCATAATGAACCATTGACTGAACAACCCCTCCAGCCCCCACACTCCACCCCCCCCCCCCCTCCTATGTCTCCCCATCCGTATCCTATTCCTCCCCCCATGGCCCCCGTCAGCGGGGGGTTAACAGGCTGGCGGTATATGTGAGAACGCCACCAGCCCCCCCAGCAACCCCACGCCGCCTCCATCCGGCACACTCTCTTCCCTCAGCCAGCCCCTAATGGCCCCGAGGGAAACTTCATTATTTATCGCTATTGAAGGGGCCTTTCAATTATAATACCTCGGTCCCATGTCTATTACCCTATGGTCTCGGGTTGGGTGGATTGAGTACCTGTAGCCTTCACCGGTGATAATTCAAGTGGCCCCTGCCACGTGAGAAGTTCACGGGATCGGCTCCAGTGCAACAACGCAGAGGCAATTTCCCGCTCTGGTTGGAAAGGAGCGGGAACGGAAGGGCGTGCCGTAATGTGCGACAGGGGGGAATGGGGTTAGTGATGGCTGAGAGATGTCGACATTGCTATGCCCCCCCCTCTTCCTGTAAACAGTGGAATTTGTCGACACAAGCGGAGTACGGTGTTACCTCTAAGAGGTATCGCGTTAGGTATCGCGCATTCTGCGTGATTTCAAATCGGGGCGCAGTGCCAAGGCAGGGTGTCGGATGAACGGGAAAAATGCATTACCAGGAGTTGATTAAAGAAATGTACATAATGTAATTTAATGGTCGGGTTGTCTGGGTTAGCGATTGGATTATCGTCACTTTAATTTTTCATAATGACTTATCATCCATGAATGCAAAGCCATTGAACCGTTAGGGTGCTCAGCAAAGAATTTCCCAAAGTAAATGATAATGATTACAGATGATTACAACACGATGTTAAGACTGATTTGTTAACCTGCAGGGTGGTAGGAGTGAGTTGTTGAACAGGGCTGTGTGTGTGTGTGTGTGTGTGTGTGTGTGTGTGTGTGTGTGTGTGTGTGTGTGTGTGTGTGTGTGTGTGTGTGTGTGTGTGTGTGTGTGTGTGCACACGTGTGTGCGTGTGTGTGCATATGCGTGTGTGTGTGTGTGTGCATGTGTGTATGTGTGTGTGTTAGTGTGTTATTGATGAGATTGCCATCCAGCACTTCTAACTCTAGATCAATAGCCTAATAGACTCTTAACAAAAACTGACATCTCAAAATGTATTCAAAATCAGGGGGGATGACAAAATTCATGCATAAACCCATCTCTCACACACACACACACACACACACACACACACACACACACACACACACACACACACACACACACACACACACACACACACACACACACACACACACACACACACACACACACACACACACACACACACACACACACACACACACACACACACACACACACACACACACACACACACACACACACTCCTTCGCATCATTGCCTTTTCACAACGTAATCTGGTGGAAATAGATTTTTGAGATGGATCCCGACCTGAAAGCTGAATTTTAATTTGATCCAACCCGTGCATCATTATTTGCACAATGCCACTGGCAGTCAGAGCTTGTGTGCTCAGAATGGCAAGTCCAGCTCCATATTCCATATACGACCCCCCCCCCACCACCTCCCCCTCGCACAACAAAAGACAATCATTCCATTTGTGTTCCCACACAATGGCTCCTGGAGAATGGGAATGCAGGGTGGGGGTGGGTGGATGGGGGAGAAGGAAGGGACCAAGTTATCTGCCTCCCCCAGTCTTCGTCTCTGCCTCTTCAGTATAAATAATAGATTACAGATGAGAGCAGAGTTTGCCTCGCAGGAAGGCGAGTATTATGCTGCACGGGGGTCAATGCGCAGCTGAGATCTTTACTATGCATATATCTCCAAACACTCCTACAAATGCCCTCGAAACGCCCTTTGAATTGATTTCTAATTGTCGTTTTATCACTACCAGAGCAGAATATAGCTGGTTGAAGGACATTCAGCTATTCAATATTCAATTTGTATGAAGGGCGGACTAGCAAAGTAAGATTTTCATTGTATGCCAAACTGTCTGTTTAACTGTGCACATGACAATAAACAATCTTGAATCTTGAATCTTGAATGTCATATTCGTCGTTGTGATAAACAGCTTGCGCTGGGTATTTTCGTTCTGCTCTCGCTACGTGTTTTGGCACCCTGTGCGGTCGGTTTGCGGTGGCGCACCGGAGGTCCTTGGCCCACCTGTGCCGGCCCCTGAATAGATGGCTGCCATCTATACACTTCTTACTAATTATTGGTGCGGCAATCGAGTGATGTTGTTTCAATTTAATTAATGAAATCAAGAAAGAGAGAGAGAGAGAGAGAGAGAGAGAGAGAGAGAGAGAGAGAGAGAGAGAGAGAGAGAGAGAGAGAGAGAGAGAGAGAGAGAGATGGAAGGAAGGATAGCAGAATACTGAAAAGGCTCAACTTTGTCCTTACTAGTCCTCAGGTCGGATGTGTTTCTAGAGTGTTCTCCGCTGCACGTTCAGTCATTAAAAAAAAACCATTCAAATTCAAATGTCGGATTTAATTCCCTTAGCTTGCGTTCTGTACCAGATTTTCAAAAAATAATAATAATACTATAATTTTTTTAAGCCCCATGAGGCAAAAGCTTGTAATTCAAAGAATGGGAACCGAGCCAACACAATCTCCTTTCATCTGCTAATACGGTCACACGGGAGGGAAAGTGGTCCTTCCCAAGGTGGGAACAGGGTGGAAAGGAAAACCCAATCTGAGCATGACATAAGAGCCAAAATGGCCGCCACGTGAATATTGGTCAATGGGTATTTGGGTTCACAAGTTCATTTTTATTTCACGTGGTCATGTTATTTAGAGCACAGTGCTCTTATTAGTTTTAGACAGACAGTGAGGAGAGACAAGGGCAAGGGTCCTCATCAGAGAATCCATCCTTCCAAGCAGGGAGCGTAAAAGGAGAGAGTCTGACTCTTATTTCCAGTTATCAGTTCCATGAAAAGAAGAAGAACGAGAGAGAGAAAGAAAGAAAGAAAGAAAGAAAGAAAGAAAGAAAGAAAGAAAGAAAGAAAGAAAGAAAGAAAGAAAGAAAGAAAGAAAGAAAGAAAGCAAGCACTGCAGCACAATGTTATTCTTTAATTTGACTAAAGGACTGTTAAGGGTGTCATGGCTAACAGCCTCGGGATGGCACAGGGGCTATCATAGTGTTTCATTAAGCATAATGTAAAACTCCTGAGCTTGCTGAATAAACGTGAGTGGCGCTGACAGGCCGAGCGATGTGATGCCTCAGCAGGAACGCAGCGTCCAGACTCATCAAGCAGCAGCCTCTTCCCCAGCTCTCATCTGTGTACCGGCTCCGGCGGCGCTCCGAGACCATGAATAACAAATCCAAGGGAGGGACATTAGCATCAAAAAAAAAAAAAAAAAAAAAAAAGAAACTCCTCGCATTCTGACCGACGCATAAAATATCTGCACTTTACTTTAACGAGCGGAGATAAAAGTTGCCATGTCGCGCGCCGGACAGAGCGTTGATTGATGCGCCGCGCCCAAGCAAACCACACCGCGGCAGCCTCATCCTTCCACTGTCCCCGGCTACCTGCCAAGGACTCTCTCTCTCTCTCTCTCTCTCTCTCTCTCTCTCTCTCTCTCTCTCTCTCTCTCTCTCTCTCTCTCTCTCTCTCTCTGCAATTGTACCTGCCTGCCTCTTGTAAAAAACGTAAAAAGAAAAAAGGAAAAAGAGAAAGTTTTGTTACTTTGTTACTTTATTCTGCCGCCGTTTCATTTCTTGCATATTCCTCCTATCTCTCCCAATTTCTATCTGGCAAAGATAAAAGCCCTATACTCTCTCTCTCTCTCTTCAACTCCCAGTGTACCTTGCTGGCAGACAAATAGCTCCACTTTGTTTCAAAGTGGTCACAACAGCAGGACAAATGATAAGGGAGCCGTCTCCCATCTGTCATCTCCTCTCCCTGCCTCTAGCATCTCACACATGTCACTGTAATTGACGGCACTGTACCTGGAAGTGCTATTATCTCCTGGGGTTAAATTCAAGAGTCTTGTCAAGGAGTGGAGGGTCGAGCTGTTGCTCACTGACCTCGGTCTGTATTTGTGTGCTGCTGGTATTTCAGATAAACGCTACAAGGTGTTTGTGTTAATTTCCTGTGCCCATAGATAGTCATTAAGTCAGTCCTCCAAATGAAGGACACCATGGGTTAGTAGTGTACAGATAAATACGGCGATTAATGTCCAGACAGGATCAACCACACGCTTTTTACACCAAAATCTCCTCTTCTCTGATTCTCCTCTCCTCTCCTCTCCTCTCCTCTCCTCTCCTCTCCTCTCCTCTCCTCTCCTCTCCTCTCCTCTCCTCTCCTCTCCTCTCCTCTCCTCTCCTCCCCCTATAGTATTCGTTGGCATTCATTTTCACTGCTATGTGGACGATACCCAATTGCCAAATGATCACTCCCAATTACTGAATGTATATTATGTGTATTATGTGTATGTCATAATGTGTATGTCATTATGAGCATACACTGTTACTATGTTGATAGTGTTTGTTTTTTTGTTTCTTTAATGTCTGTTAACTTCCATACTTTGTGCCCGAGGATCCCCCTTGAAAACGAGATGGTGCATCTCAAGGGGTGTATCCTCTAATTAAAATGTTTAAATAAATAAATAAAATAAATACAGAGGCACATTTATCTGCAATTAAAAGTTGGATGTCATTAAATGTCCTGCTCCTAAATGCTGATATAACTGAGATGATAATTGTTGGCCCTCCTAGACTGAGGTCCTGTATAATATATTATGTTTAAGGGCACCTCCCTGAAATCAGATAATTGTCTTATTTGACAGAGCTACACCGTTAAAAACCTCAGATTAATTCTTTATCCTTCTCTCTCATTTGATTGACACATCAAATATATTACTAGAATAGTTTATATTACTCTAATATGACTAACTGTTAATTATTAGTTGTTACCTGTTAGGTTAGTTTATGTATTTTTAGTGTAGGGAAGAGCTGATGGGAACATAGTTAGGTCGATTGTCTTCTGCACCTGTTCTGTTCATGTCTCTTCTGTGAGTGGGTGTGTTTCTGTTAGTGGGTGTGTTTCTGTTAGTGGGTGTGTTTCTGTTAGTGGATGTGTTTCTGTTAGTGGATGTGTTTCTGTTAGGATCACCCTGGGTGGTAACTCTTTGTGATGCCCTACGATCACCCTGGGTGGTAACTCTTTGTGATGCCCTACGATCACCCTGGGTGGTAACTCTTTGTGATGCCCTACCATCACCCTGGGTGGTAACTCTTTGTGATGCCCTACGATCACCCTGGGTGGTAACTCTTTGTAATGCCCTACGATCACCCTGGGTGGTAACTCTTTGTGATGCCCTACGATCACCCTGGGTGGTAACTCATTGTGATGCCCTACGATCACCCTGGGTGGTAACTCTTTGGACGTTGTTGATGCCATCTCTATGGACGTTGGTATGTCCTGTTGTCTCTGCATTTCTATGATTGTCCTTGTATTGTTTATTATCACTATTCTTTTTATTATAAAATTATTATTATATTATTATTATTATTATTATTATTATTATTATTATTATTATTATTATTATTATTATTATTATTATTATTATTATTATTATTATTATTATTATTATTATTATTATTATTATTATTATTATTATTATTATTATTATTATTATTATTATTATTATTATTATTATTATTATTATTATTATTATTATTATTATTACTCCTTCACTGTATTTCTCTTTGACAGTGTTGCCCACTTCAACAACTATTGCACGTCTGGCCATTCTATTTGAGGGGATCTCTCACTGAATTGGCCATCTATCTTCTTCCCTTTTTTTCCTATTAGGTTTTTTTTCCCTGTGTGAGTTTTTCCTTATCTTCTTTGGGGGTTAGGCCAGGGGTTGTTGTACCTTTGTGGGCCTATGAAGCCCAGTGAGACATGTAATGTGATTTGGGCTATACAAATACATCTGACCACTCTCGACTTGACTCTTCTCCTCTCCGTCTGGAGAGAATGATAAGGAGCAACGCTACCCTCCTCCCTCACCTCCTAACTATCAACAGTTGAACCTGTGCATGTGTTTACCTGCGATAAACACCGGGAGAGAACAACATACAGTACTCCCACAAACCAAGACTTTGCCAACTTTGCACGGTAGCCTCACAATTAACACTAGATAATTTCTGCCCATTACGAGTATCACCTCTGCCCTGATCCTGCCGACTCCTGCATATTCAGATGAGGAGGCACCTGGGAGGGACGGAGATGCCCTCTCGTCTTCCTCCTAATTGTGTGTGAGAAATCTGGCCGGCTGCTAATGAGTGCCTTGGCCCCCGGCCTGTTCTCTGTAGGACCACCTTATTAACACCTGCTTATTGGCTATTCTAAAGAGTGCTTAGCCAGCAGGTCAGTGATGCCACCTCCCTCTGAACCTGACCATCCATTTATAAGAGCAGGGTACCAGGCTCACTCTGTCAGTCAAAAGAAGCCCACCCAGCAATACCGTCACCTGCAAAGTCACCTGCAAAGTGATTCTAGGTCAGGTCTCTCCCAGAAGAGCAGCCTGTTTTTGAAGCGTTTAAACTATTTAAGCCGCTCGTTAGCCGCTCCATAGGGTACAGCATGAGTGAAAGAGAACTTCAGAGAGGTCATGAACCAACAGTCGCGGGTATTCTTGTATCTGTCCAACTATAGTCACTGCAAGTGTCTGTGTACCGCTGCCATGGATATGGAATGTCAAACACGCTATCTCCGTCTGTAGGCTTCTAGTTCAGTGCATCATCCACTCATAAGCTAGTGTCTCAAGTTTTTTTTTAATATTTGTCATACAGAAGTACAGAATACTTTTATACAAAATACTTCTTTCTGTCTGACAGCCCATGTGGCAATACTGAGCAACTTAGCTACACTTTGACCACTTGCGCACCTGCAAACTGATTTCAGGGCAGGTCTCATCCCATGAGAGCAACGTGGCTTTGAAAGCGTTAAAAATAACTCTGATCTTTATCTTCATCTATGATCTAAATCTTCAGTGAAAGAGAGCTGTGGGGTCATGATGCCTGCGGGCAGCTAAAGGTCAGAGAGGCAGGCTGGTTACCGCAAGGTTTGATCAGGAAAAATCTGGAAATGCATGAATAACGCTCTCCCCCTGAGCAAGGCATGTAACCCCCAATTGCTAGATGCAATAGCGCATCCCTACTCATTTAACCTAACCGGGGTAAATAAAGGTAAAAGAAAACAGTCGTGGATATGTTTGTAAACATCTAACTAGTACCTGCAAATCTCTGTGTTTGCTTCTGGCATAGATATGGAAGAATTAAATTTCTATGACAGCTGGTGACAAACACACTGCCTCAGTCCAACACCTGCCAAACCCGATCTCAGGTCAGGTCTCTCCCAGAAGAGCGCCCTGGATTTTCAAAGCATTTAAAACGACTCAACTCGCTCTTTAAACCGTTCCATGGTGAGTACATCAGTGAAAGAGGACTTAAGAGGAGGTCATAAGGCAACAGCCGTGGCGGGGTATATGCGCTCGAAACCGCGTCCAATTGGCCACTGTGAGTGTCTCTCCGTGTTGTTGTTGGAGACAAACACACCTACTGTACTGTGTAGGCTGGTGCAGTGCATCGTGCAACCACCGGGACATCGTCTGACAGCTGGGTTAGCAGAGGAGGCGGATGACTGACTGACTAGACATCGAAAGAGCTACAGTATGTGTCATGAAAATGAATAAACATACCCCCCCCCCCCCCACACACACACCACCCCCCGACGCTCTCTCTCTCTCTTTCTTGATTGTGTCTCAGACGCTGCAGGAGGACACTTCCTGACCTGTCTAGCGATGGTTGCGTTGTGTATTCCAGCTGTAAAAACAGCAGGGGGGACGTCTCGGAGGATGTGTTCATCTCCTCCTCTGTGTTGATTACGCAGAGTGATAATGATGCCACCTAAGAGGGTGGGCTTGTTTCATGGAATCCTTTCTATATAAAAAAAATAATTATTATAATAATTCACGGGAAAAATAATAATTAACAGTCAATTAAAATGAAGTCAAGTCAAGTCAAGAGTTTTTAATTGTCACGGCATACAAGTATACAATGAAATGCGGGAACAGTGTTGGACTGGAAGTGTTGTTCTGGATTATAATTTCTTTTTGGGGTTTTCATAAGGTTTTCATAAGGTTCTCAGTAAAAAGGAAAATAAAAGAACAAATTAGTGGGGAACAGCTGTTCGCATGGTGGGACCAAAGGGAAGGTGTTTGTTTTGTTCGTTGTCCTCTTTCTTCATAGTCCCTACGGTCTCTTTTACCATGTTGCACAAGTTACCGCTAGCTGCACGCCAATTAGTCCACTTTTGTGCTTGTCACTGTGGCTGAAATTGCACCGTAAATAAAGTCCTGTGACAAACATGCCCCCCCCCCCCCCCACCGGCCGCTCCTGTTGTCGCAGTGGCAGCCGTATCGACCGTTCCAGGCGCATCGCAAACAATAATTGGTTGCCCGTGAAAAAATTATTTGAGTTCCTCCACTGGGCAGAATTAAAAACTTGGGCTTAGGTCGGTAATGAAGTATGGCATAAACTATGTCAAGGATAGAAGCTTTTTGTCTGAAGTAATTACTTCTCAGGATGCTCTGGCCTGGCTGCATTTCATATCAACAAGACTGACATATGGAAAGGAGGAGGGAAAAAAATTAATTAAAATGTGCCCATTCAACCAATAAAAGCCGGTATAAGCTGAATTTAAATACTTGATCAAATTTGCATGCTGCCCGTCAATCTACCATGTGGGGCTGAGGCAGAAGAAAATTCAATCAATCCAAGGTGAGCAGGACTTGTAATCTCTGCATCAAAGACATGGATTTTCAATGCACTCTGCCTGAGAGGAGAGCTGGGCTTTTCTTCTCTTCTTCCACGCCCCAGCCTGGGTAAATAACGCGTGACACGTCTGAAAGACTCTGGAATAATATGACAGTGATTTACAGTGCAGTGCTGAGGTTTGACTAGTGACGGCGAGTAGACCTTTTCCCTCATCCTGCCTCTGACAAGGGACAGTTAATATAAACCCTGTGTTTGTCCGCAGTTAGCATACACTGTAGGCTGCAAGTCATTATTATGGTGCAGCACGCTTACGAATACATTGCATCACCATTATTGTTGGGGGGGGGGGGGCGTGCGTCTGTGTGTCGAGATAAAACCTCTGCTCGAACCCCTCTAATCTGTGTGAAATATTATATAATTTTTGTACAATTATTTTTACTCCAAGAGTTATGCAACTTTCACACAGTATTGCAGCAAAAGAAAATGTAAAACAGTGGCAGGCCTGAATTACTTCATGCTATAGCGCCCCAGAGACACGATGACGGAGGCATTGGTTTCACTGTTTCCTAATTTTGGACTGCAGGATAAAAAGGAGCCAAGGCGAAAGACAATTTGTGAGGCAGTTCATCCATCTAGACAGAAGCTCGTCACCTCTCTGCCGGGGGGGGGGGGGGGGGGGGGTGGAGAAATGACAGTAGAGTGCATTTGAAAATCGTGACCCAAGTTTAGACACCATGCTGGTGTTAAATGTACTCTCCATGCAGTGTGATTTAACAGAACCGCGGCAGGGAGTAGAACCCTTGTCGATGTTTTCCCACGGTGGACGGTTAGGAAAAGTCATGACATTTATCAAAACATTTCTCTCTGTGGTGGAGGGGGAGTTACTTTTTACACCCTGTATAACTCAGTGTGGCCTGGGGCAGCTGACATTCCACAACTCCAGTTGCTCTATAAGAGAACCACGTTGCCACCATTAGAACGCCAAATGAACGAGCTACATACATACAAACGTACTACAGAGTGGGCGTCAGCAAGATTTCCTTTTTGTCCTTTTTGCATGGTGTAGCAATAACGCTGAGCCACTGTGGCTCGCTAACTCACGCGTTAATGATGTAATAAAACAGCATGTTTTCGCCATAATGCCCCCCCCCCCCCCCCACTATGATTGGCTCATCTCAGAGACTATACACCATCACATGATAGTCACTTTGAATCCCTGATGAAAACCAGAAAGGAAACTGAGGTCAAAAGGACATGACAGCCATTTACTGTCGCCATCACTATGTCTGATGGTGAATATTAGTATTACAGTCAAAACAATGGGGAAAGGTTTCCTTTAATAACGTCTCACTCTCAAGAAGTGCGGCGGATCCTCTGTTCCTTTTGTGGAAGTTCATCTGTAATTATTTCTGTGTAATTATTATTTAGACTTTTTAAACGCATAGAAGATACCGTGGTCAGACAGGCGAAGCCGGGAGTTTCTGAGCGAAAACGAGATCATATGGCGAGAACAGATGGCCGGCCCACCTTTAGACTAACACCCCTTTGCTCAACCAGTCGAAAAGCTTTCGGAAAGGTGTCACGCAAGTTCCTAAAAGATGAACCATCATGTATACAAAGAGCTCCTCTCTGCCGGCCGGCTGCGAGCCTGAGCTAGTGAGGAGCCGTGTTATAGACAAGTGCCTGAGAGAAGCTGACTTGACATAACTAGTCTGTGAGCCGCATGAAACGTAATGGTTCTGTGCTGTGTGTGGGGGGGAGAACGGCTGCAGTGGAACGCAAAGGTCTCTCTCTCTCTCTCTCTCTCTCTCTCTCTCTCTCTCTCTCTCTCTCTCTCTCTCTCTCTCTCTCTCTCTCTCTCTCTCTCTCTCTCTCTCTCTCTCTCTCTCTCTCTCTCTCTCTCTCTCTCTCTCTCTCTCTCTCTCTCCTTTCTCTCACCATCTCCATTCTTCAGCCATATAGTGCTAACTGATAATGAGTTCGTTCAACCGAGTCGTAACAGGGGGAGGGGGGAGGAGGAGCTGTAACTCATGCTTTGCCAACGGTTGATGTTAAATAATCGCGTGATTCTTGAACTCGGTGGAAAAGGTCAGGCTATTGAGATGTTGCACTCTCGTTGAAGTCTATGTCACAAGTTCATAGGTCCGTAGGCGACTAGAATGTCAGTGGTACATTATTTGTGATAACACATGACACATGGTGGGTGCACCCCCCTGTTCAGAGTGATTTACAGCACGATGACTGCATTCATCTTTAGTACGGTTAGCCTCACTGGGAATCAGGCCACTTCGCCTGGCAGTGTTATTGTTAACGCCATGTTCTGCCCACGGAGCAAAAATATACAGTGCATTGATATTTCTTCTCCAGTGATGAAATAAAACAATCTAATTTCAATAATCCCCAATATATTAAAAAAAGAAATTCGAGAATAGTATTATTTTATTTTATTTCCTCAAAAATACCCTATTTTCACACAGCAATAGCTTGCATCGATCTGACACAACCTCCTATAATTATAATAATAACTATTAATTAAAATCATAGTTTGATATCGACTTTAAAAGGTGGGTTTACGCCTCCACTACGTCCCTGTAAAACCCTCCTCCCACCCTCTAACAGTATGCTGCTCTTACATACTGTACTAAACCACTAAAGTCTAGTTTGTTGGCCCATGTTTGCCTCTGCTGGTGGGTGATTGTGAGTTCGTTGCAGGGATGTTGTGAACCCCAGCAGACAGATGTGAAGCATCCAGCTGCTCTGATGACATCCCCCCCCTCCCCCACCCCACCCCGACCTCACCTGTCCTCCCCAGGGCGGGGGCAAAAAACACACCACACACATGCACGCAGGCTCAAACACACACACACGCACACACAGACCCTGCTATGTAATTAGCAAACACACACCCCGTCTGTATAATTAAGCAGTGTAACAGACGCCATGCTCACCCTTAACAACCGCCTGGAGAAACAGACCACAACTTCTAACTCCCAACTCCCAAAATTGTTTGTAAGGCAAACAATATGAAAAAGCAAATATGAAAAGGAAAATTGTAGCTTGCAAAAATGTAATAAACATTTCAATCTAGTTACCAGTGTGTTGATTTTTTGCTTGGTTTTTCTGAACTACTTGAAGACAGACGAAGAAAGAAAATATTATTTAAATTAAACCAAGCTTTTTCTCACCACTTGACTGCATTTAATATGAACATTTAATATGAACCTGGGGCGGCTGATTGGCGCAGTGGGCAAGGCGCTCGCCACTAACGCAGGGGACGCTGGGTTCGAGCCCAGCTCTCGGCGTTTGCTGCCGGCTGGCCAGTCGTTCATACTAACACAATTGGCAAGTGTTAGAGGGTGGGAAAGCCGGTGGGTGGGGATTGGACGTTGTGGACAGCGACTCCTACAGGTCGGTTTGGTGATGCCGGTGCGGCGGAAGCAGGAAGTAGCGGGGGCAGCGTGAGCCTCCCACGCATTACTCCTCGCCACTGAGAGAGTTCGAGCTGCTGTGGTGAAAAGATGCGACAGGCTGCCTCCTCGTGTACCGGAGGGGACACGTGATGCTGTCCTCACTACAACCGACCAGTGGGAGGCATAGTCTAGCAACGTTCAAGACAGGGGAGGGAAGAATTGGATAATACGAAATTGGGATGGGAGAAAAATAGAAAATGGGGAGAAAAAGTGGATAATTTTTTTTTTTTATATGAACCTGCTTATTCCCTGTGGTGACATAGAATTTGGATATAGCCGACTCAATATTGAGTGAACTGTTCCTTCCGACAACCGACATTTGTGATTGGAGGATCAAGAAAAGAGGGCGGGTCTGAATAGGTCAATTTGCACACACTAAAAATCATTACCTTATAAAGTATAGAGAGACCAGCCTGGTTGCAAGTTGTCATAAACACTGAAACTAGACCACTGCAATGAAACAAAAGAAAAGCAAATTAAGTAAATCGATTTTTTTTGTGAGTCATAAAATCATAAAACTAGTGACTGGTTTTAGATCATTTCACATGCTCCAATACAAAATTAGCTTGTTTGTGTTAACGTTGTGTTGAAAGCTGCTTCATTTAAAGACATGTGTTGTTGTCACAGAAAATCACCCAATGCACAGACCCCCCCCCCCTCCATACAGCTTCAGTTTCTAGTAGACAGACACGTATGGAGGAAATATCCTTAGGCGAGAAAGGAGAGTAGGTATGGCATGTTATTAAGATTGGAGTTTTTGCAGTCCCCCACTACGCCAACCAATCAAGCAGAACCAGTGTTTTATCCAGCTGGTCAGAACCAGTGTTTATCTAGCCAAAGGGCCTGTGTGGACAGTACATATGAGAGACTGTCTGCAAGTCAGCAGAGTCTGAGTAAACTGATCACCGCTCTCCCCTCGGCTCAATACCATCCCAGCAATTACTCTCCAGTAGTGGCATGTTAAGTCTAATACCAAACAGACGCATTCTCTAAACTAAACTTCAGACAAGCACACTATTGATTCTCACTATTCAATCCATACGGTTTAACTGCCTCTGGGTACAAGACTGACACATCGAATCATGAGTGTTGTTAGAGAGGGAGGGGGGGGGGGGGGGGGGGGGTGAATACAAGAAAAATAAAAATAATAGTCTTGAAGTGGAAGAACGGTGGTATTTTGTACTCTGCGTGTTTTCATGTATTTTCGGTGGCTCGCAGATTAAACAGAAGCGATTCTGAGATCTCAATCTGTCATTTTGCGTTTGTTGTGCATGCAGAGGAAATCAAAGGGTACCCACAGCTAGAAAACACAGATCTGACCGTTCATATCGGGAGACGCTAAAAAGCCTGCCCCATGCTGTTGTCTGATGAGCATACGGCTGGGGAAGCAGCCACGGCTATTGTTCTGTTTGTAGAAACATTTAAAAACAAAAGAGAAAAAAAGAAGGAAATCAAGATTTAGGAAACTTTTTTCCTCATTATTATCGTACATGGTGTGTGAGGAGGGACTACAAAGGATATAAGCTTTTATTTAAATTTATAACAGCAGATGTGTATAAATACCATTGTTGAAGTGCACCCCCCCCCTCTCTCTGGGGCTGAAAACAAATCAAGCAAAGAAGAAAAATAAGGAGGCGAACAAACACCTAATGTTGTGCAAACATCTTGCAGGAGGAAGAAGGAAGAAGAAGAAGCAGTTCTTTCATGTCTGAGCCAGATGAAGCTAGTCTTAAACACAGTATACTGTACTCCACAACCACCACCTCCTCTAACAACACCACCACCTCCTCCTCTAACAACACCACCCCCTCCTCTAACAACACCAACACCCACCTCCTTTAACAACACCACCTCCTCCTCTAACAACACCACCTCCTCCTCTAACAACACCACCACCTGCTCTAACAACACCACCTCCTCCTCTAACAACACCACCTCCTCCTCTAACAACACCACCACCTCCTCTAACAACACCACCTCCTCCTCTAACAAACACCACCACCTCCTCCTCTAACAACACTACCACCTCCTCCTCTAACAACACCACCTCCTCCTCTAACAACACCACCTCCTCCTCTAACAACACTACCTCCTCCTCTAACAACACCACCACCTCCTCTAACAACACTACCTCCTCCTCTAACAACACCACCACCACCTCCTCTCACAACACCACCTCCTCCTCTAACAACACCACTCCTCCTCTAACAACACCACCTCCTCCTCTAACAACACCACCACCACCTCCTCTAACAACACCACCTCCTCCTCTAACAACACCACCACCACCTCCTCTCACAACACCACCTCCTCCTCTAACAACACTACTCCTCCTCTAACAACACTACCTCCTCCTCTAACAACACTACCTCCTCCTCTAACAACACCAACACCTCCTCTAACAACACCACCAACCACCTCCTCTAACAACACTACCTCCTCCTCTAACAACACCACCTCCTCCTCTAAACAACACTACCTCCTCCTCTAACAACACCACCTCCTCCTCTAACAACACTACCTCCTCCTCTAACAACACTACCTCCTCCTCTAACAACACCACCACCACCTCCTCTAACACACCACCACCTCCTCTAACAACACTACCTCCTCCTCTAACAACACCACCTCCTCCTCTAACAACACCACCTCCTCCTCTAACAACACCACCTCCTCCTCTAACAACACCACCTCCTCCTCTAACAACACCACCTCACCTCACAACACCACCTCCCCTCACAACACCACCTCCTCCTCTAACAACACCACCACCTCCCCTCACAACACCACCACCTCCTCCTCTAACAACACCACCACCTCCTCTAACTACACCACCTCCCCTCACAACACCACCAACCTCCTCCTCTAACAACACCACCTCCTCCTCTAACAACACCACCTCCTCCTCTAACAACACCACCACCTCCTCCCCTCACAACACCACCTCCTCCTCTCAACAACACCACCTCCTCCTCTCACAACACCACCTCCTCCTCCTCTAACAACACCACCACCTCCTCTAACAACACCACCTCCTCCTCTAACAACACCACCTCCTCCTCCTCTAACAACACCACCTCCTCCTCTAACAACACCACCTCCTCCTCTAACAACACCACCACCTCCTCTAACAACACCACCTCCTCTCTCTAACAACACCACCTCCTCCTCTAACAACACCACCACCTCCTCCTCTAACAACACACACCACCACCTCCTCTAACAACACCACCTCCTCCTCTAACACCACCACCTCCTCTAACAACACCACCTCCTCCTCTAACACCACCACCTCCTCTAACAACACCACCTCCTCCTCTAACAACACCACCACCTCCTCTAACAACACCACCTCCTCCTCTAACAACACTTACCTCCTCCTCTAACACCACCACCTCCTAACACCACTAACCACCTCCTCCTCTAACAACACCACCACCTCCTCTAACAACACCACCACCTCCTCCTCTAACAACACCACCTCCTCCTCTAACAACACCACCTCCTCTAACAACACCACCTCCTCCTCTAACAACACCACCTCCTCCTCTAACAACACCACCTCCTCCTCTAACAACACCACCACCTCCTCCTCTAACAACACCACCACCTCCTCTAACACACACCTCCTCCTCTAACAACACCACCTCCTCCTCTAACAACACCACCACCTCCTCTAACAACAACATCTCCTCCTCTAACAACACCACCTCCTCCTCTAACAACACCACCCCCTCCTCTAAACAACACCACCTCCTCCTCTAACAACACCACCTCCTCCTCTAACAACACCACCTCCTCCTCCTCTAACAACACCATCTCCTCCTCTAACAACACCACCACTCCTCTAACAACACTACCTACCACCACCACCTCTAACAACACCACCTCCTCCTAAACAACACCACCACCTCCTCTAACAACACCACCAACCTCCTCTAACAACACCACCTCCTCCTCTAACAACACTACCACCACCACCTCTAACAACACCACCTCCTCCTCTAACACCACCACCTCCTCCTCTAACAACACCACCACCTCCTCTAACCAACACTACCTCCTCCTCTAACAACACCACCACCACCTCTAACAACACCACCTCCTCCTCTAACAACACCACCTCCTCCTCTAACAACACCACCTCCTCCTCTAACACACCACCTCCTCCTCTAACAACACCACCACCTCCTCTAACAACACCACCTCCTCCTCTAACAACACCACCACTTCCTCTCACAACACCACCACCACCTCCTCTAACAACACCACCACCTCCTCCTCTAACACCACCACCACCTCCTCTAACAACACCACCACCTCCTCCTCTAACAACACCACCCACCTCATCTAACAACACTACCTCCTCCTCTAACAACACCACCACCTCCTCTCACAACACCACCACCTCCTCTCACAACACCACCACCACCTCCTCTAACAACACCACCACCTCTAACAACACCACCACCTCCTCTAACAACACCACCACCACCACCTCCTCCTCTAACAACACCACCACCTCCTCTAACAACACCACCACCACACCTCCTCTAACAACACCACCTCCTCCTCTAACAACACTACCTCCTCCTCTAACAACACCACCACCTCCTCCTCTAACAACACCACCACCTCCTCCTCTAACAACAACACCACCTCCTCCTCTAACAACACCACCTCCTCCTCTAACAACACTACCTCCTCCTCTAACAACACCACCCCCTCCTCTAACAACACCACCACCCATCCAGAGGAAAGCGGGAAGCCTACACCGGCCAAGACCACACATTAATATAAGACTCCTCTATTTATTAGATCAATGACATGTTCGTCAAGCACTGTAATTATGATGATGAACATGAATTCTGTGAGGACTGACAGCATACTGTAGTGACAGCTTGGAAAAGGCATGTAATAAACCTGTCTACAGTAGAATGAATCCTTCTTGATATGGTTTTTCTAATTATAATTATTATTTTGATTATTAGATTCAGATTATATTACGTTTAGATTATTATTGTTGAGTGTATAATGCCTGATATTGAACAAGGTTAGCTACCACCAATGCTAAGAACTGATGGACTGCAAAGATAGAAACCACTCACTCCCTCGCTCTTTCTTTCTGTCACTCTCTATCTCTCTCACGCACACACACACTCACAGTCTCTCACTCTCTCTTTCGGTCACTCTATCTCTCTCACGCACACACACACTCACAGTCTCTCTCTCTCTCTCTCTCTCTCTCTCTCTCTCTCTCTCTCTCTCTCTCTCTCCTCTCTCTCTCTCTCTCTCTCTCTCTCTCTCTCTCTCTCTCTCTCTCTCTCTCTCTATGTCTATGTCTCTCAATAACACATCCCGTTTAGCAATATTAGGCGTAGGAACTTTCCCGGCAAGCCCCTTGAGGTGACATCTACACTAGGCCTGATTTGTGAGGGTAAATGGACGGAATAAATCACAAGAACTTGGGCCAACATGGTTGCATACTAATCACTGTATTACTCATAGGAAAACTCAAGTGGCAGCTAATGGCATTGTGTGTGCGTGCGTGCATGTATGTGTGTATGTGTGTGTGTGTGTGTGTGTGTGTGTGTGTGTGTTTTGTGTGTGTGCGTGTACACACGCATGTGTGTATTTGCGTGTGTGAGTGCATATGTGTGTGTCTACACACACATACGTGCATATCAGGGTCACCCTTTTCTACTCTGACACATCAGTTAGGATGAATGTGTTTTGTGTTTAATTGTAAAATGCAGAGAAGGGGGGTATAATGTAAGATACGGTGGAGAGAGGACATTTTATCAGGAAATATTTCACCTCAGTCTCATTGCGTTGTATTACAAGTAAGACATTACACTGCTTCTTTAACAGATAACCAGGCTTAATGCAATACTTTGTGTGTTTAAGAAAACAAAAAAGGGACCTGATGAGAGAGAAGAGAGAATGAAGGAAGGACTGAGAGGAAGGGAAGGAGAAGACGAGACTGTGTTGACTACTGAGTGGGAGAGAAAAGAGGGGGAGAGGATATGAGAGGAGAGAGGAGAAAGAGAGAGGAGAGGAGAGAGGAGAAAGGAGAGAGGAGGAGAGGAAGAGAGAAGAGAAGAGAAGAGAAGAGAAGAGAAGAGAAGAGAAGAGAGAGAAGAGAAGAGAAGAGAAGAGAAGAGAAGAGAAGAGAAGAGAAGAGGAGAGGAGATGAGAGAGAGGAGAGGAGAGGAGAGGAGAGGAGAGGAGAGGAGAGGAGAGGAGAGGAGAGGAGAGGAGAGGATGAAATATGACAGAAGGGTAGGGGACTGGTGCTTGTGTGGAGTCAGCAGAAGACCCTGCCAGGGTGATTGTTAGATATGACATTAGATAAGGTCTGTGAGGTGGAGAGGGGGACTGGCTGCCAGCATACCTTTCTGATGGCCTCGTCCCAACGTCACAAAGCCAGAGGAGATGAAGTTGTGAAGGTCATGGCCGCCACTGCTGCGGACACTCTCCTTGCCATAGTGGAGACCTGTATACATACATGGATGCAGGCACAAGCACACACACACACACACACACACACACACACACACACACACACACACACACACACACACACACACACACACACACACACACACACACACACACACACACACACACACACACACACACACAAACACACACATACAGATGCAAGCAACCAGGCACACATGATACATACCGTTAGAGACGTCGGGTCAATACAAGTTAACATCAGCAACAAACACATTTCACATGAACAACATCAGCAACAAAACAACATGAGCAGCAGTACAGTACAAACCACTCTGCACCCTCACAGTAACCTCTCTGTAAATAGGAGAGGGTATTTAATTACATAACAGAGCCAGTGCACAGGGGGGCAGGGTATCTACCTAACAGAGCCAGTGCACAGGGGGGCAGGGTATCTACCTAACAGGGGGGCAGGGTATCAACCTAACAGGGGGCAGGGTATCTACCTAACAGAGCCAGTGCACAGGGGGGCAGGGTATCTACCTAACAGGGGGGCAGGGTATCTACCTAACAGGGCAGGGCACAGGGGGGCAGGGTATCTACCTAACAGAGCCAGTGCACAGGGGGGCAGGGTATCTACCTAACAGAGGGGCAGGGGTATCTACCTAACAGGGGGGCAGGGTATCTACCTAACAGAGCCAGTGCACAGGGGGGCAGGGTATCTACCTAACAGGGGGCATGGTATCTACCTAACAGAGCCAGTGCACAGGGGGGCAGGGTATCTACCTAACAGGGGGGCAGGGTATCTACCTAACAGGGCAGGGCACAGGGGGGCAGGGTATCTACCTAACAGAGCCAGTGCACAGGGGGGCAGGGTAATCTACCTAACAGAGGGGCAGGGTATCTACCTAACAGGGGGGCAGGGTATCTACCTAACAGGGGGGCAGGGTATCTACTAACAGGGGGGCAGGGTATCTACCTAACAGGGGGGCAGGGAATCTACCTAACAGGGGGGCAGGGTATCTACTAACAGGGGGGCAGGGTATCTACTAACAGGGGGGCAGGGTATCTACTAACAGGGGGGCAGGGTATCTACCTAACAGGGGGGCAGGGTATCTACTAACAGGGGGGCAGGGTATCTACCTAACAGGGGGGCAGGGTATCTACTAACAGGGGGGCAGGGTATCTACTAACAGGGGGGCAGGGTATCTACTAACAGGGGGGCATGGTATCTACTAACAGGGGGGTATCTACTAACAGGACAGTGCACAGGGGGGTATCTACTAACAGGGCAGTGCACAGGGGGGTATCTACTAACAGGGCAGTGCACAGGGGGTATCTACTAACAGGGCAGGGCACTGACAGACATCATTATACATGATGTTTGTGTATTCCAGTGCTTGGGCAGCGTTCAACCCTCGATCCATTGGTCTCTAAAGGTTGTGTTAAAGTGATGTGTGGTCCAGTTATGCTGTCTCTGACTACGTCCTCTTGAGGTTGTTGCTTCAAAAGTTTTCTGTGCAAAATATTTTTCTTCCAAGTAACTAGTAATTGGTGTTTTTTGTATTATTACTTTCCAACACAGTCAGTAGGGTACTACATGGTACTACAGGATACTACAGGATACTACAGGATACTACATGATACTACAGGATACTACAGGATACTACAGGATACTACATGATACTACATGATACTACAGGATACTACATGATACTACATGGTACTACAGGATACTACAGGATACTATAGGATACTACAGGATACTACAGGATACTACATGATACTACAGGGTACTGTAGTATCCTCTAGTATCCTGTAGTATCCTCTAGTATCCTGTAGTATCCTGTAGTATCCTGTAGTATCATGTAGTATCCTAGGTAAGCATATATTGTGCGTGTGAACGTTGACATGAAAAGAAAAAAGTAAAAAAAAAAAAAAAAAGTAAAGAAAAAATTATTTTTTTAATTTATTTTTTCGTTTTCTCACTTGATTCGATACTCTGTAGTACCGACGTGTTTCGGTTCGGTACCTCAAAAGTACCGAATTCGGTACCCATCCCTACAGGATACTACAGGATACTACATGATACTACAGGATACTACATGATACTACAGGATACTACATGATACTACAGGATACTACAGGATACTACATGATACTACAGGATACTACATGATACTACAGGATACTACAGGATACTACAGGATACTACAGGATACTAGAGGATACTACAGGATACTACAGGATACTACAGGATACTACATGATACTACAGGATACTACAGGATAATACAGGATACTACAGGGTACTACAGGATAATACAGGATACTACAGGGTACTACAGGATACTACAGGATACTACATGCTACTACAGGATACTACATGATACTACAGGATACTACAGGGTACTACAGGATACTACATGATACTACAGGATACTACAGGGTACTACAGGATACTACAGGATACTACAGGATACTACAGGATACTACAGGGTACTACAGGATACTACAGGATACTACAGGATACTAGATGATACTGCAGGATACTACAGGATACTAGATGATACTACATGATACTATAGGATACCACAGGATACTACAGGATACTACAGGGTACTAGAGGATACTAGATGATACTACAGGATACTACAGGATACTACAGGATACTACAGGATACTACAGGATACTAGATGATAGTACAGGATACTAGATGATACTGCAGGATACTAGATGATACTACAGGATACTAGATGATACTAGAGGATACTGCAGGATACTAGATGATACTACAGGATACTAGATGATACTACAGGATACTAGATGATACTACAGGATACTACAGGATACTAGATGATACTATAGGATACTACAGGATACTACAGGATACTACAGGATACTACAGGATACTAGATGATACTACAGGATACTAGATGATACTACAGGATACTAGATGATACTACAGGATACTAGATGATACTGCAGGATACTAGATGATACTACAGGATACTAGATGATACTGCAGGATACTAGATGATACTACAGGATACTACAGGATACTACATGATACTACAGGATACTACAGGGTACTACAGGATACTACATGATACTACATGATACTACAGGATACTACAGGATACTACAGGATACTACATGATACTACAGGATACTACAGGATACTAGAGGATACTAGATGATACTACAGGATACTACATGATACTACAGGATACTACAGGATACTACAGGGTACTACAGGATACTACAGGATACTAGATGATACTGCAGGATACTACATGATACTACAGGATACTACAGGATACTACATGATACTACAGGATACTACATGATACTAACGGATACTACAGGATACTACAGGATACTACAGGATACTACAGGATACTAGATGATACTACAGGATACTACAGGATACTATAGGATACTACAGGATACTACAGGATACTACATGATACTACAGGGTACTAGAGGATACTAGATGATACTACAGGATACTACAGGATACTACAGGATACTAGATGATACTGCAGGATACTACAGGGTACTAGAGGATACTAGATGATACTACAGGATACTACAGGATACTAAAGGATACTAGAGGATACTACAGGATACTACAGGATACTACAGGATACTACAGGATACTAGATGATACTACAGGATATTAGATGATACTGCAGGATACTAGATGATACTACAGGATACTAGATGATACTAGAGGATACTGCAGGATACTAGATGATACTACAGGATACTAGATGATACTACAGGATACTACAGGATACTACAGGATACTACAGGATAATACAGGATACTAGATGATACTACAGGATACTACAGGATACTAGATGATACTACAGGATACTACAGGATACTACAGGATACTAGATGATACTAGAGGATACTACATGATACTACAGGATACTAGATGATACTACAGGATATTACAGGATACTACAGGATACTAGATGATACTAGAGGATACTACATGATACTACAGGATACTAGATGATACTACAGGATATTACAGGATACTACAGGATATTACAGGATACTACAGGACACTAGATGATACTACAGGATACTACAGGATACTAGATGATACTACAGGATACTACAGGATACTACAGGATACTAGATGATACTAGAGGATACTACATGATACTACAGGATACTAGATGATACTACAGGATATTACAGGATACTACAGGATACTACATGATACTACAGGATACTACAGGATACTACAGGATACTAGATGATACTGCAGGATACTAGATGATACTACAGGATACTAGATGATACTGCAGGATACTAGATGATACTACAGGATACTACAGGATACTACAGGATACTACAGGATACTAGATGATACTACAGGATACTACAGGATACTACAGCATACTACAGGATACTAGATGATACTACAGGATACTACAGGATACTAGATGATACTAGATGATACTAGATGATACTACAGGATACTACATGATACTACAGGATACTACAGGATACTACAGGATACTAGATGATACTACAGGATACTAGATGATACTACAGGATACTACATGATACTACAGGATACTACAGGATACTACAGGATACTACAGGATACTAGATGATACTACAGGATACTACAGGATACTATAGGATACTACAGGATACTACAGGATACTACATGATACTACAGGGTACTAGAGGATACTAGATGATACTACAGGATACTACAGGATACTACAGGATACTAGATGATACTGCAGGATACTACAGGGTACTAGAGGATACTAGATGATACTACAGGATACTACAGGATACTAAAGGATACTAGAGGATACTACAGGATACTACAGGATACTACAGGATACTACAGGATACTACAGGATACTACAGGATACTAGATGATACTACAGGATATTAGATGATACTGCAGGATACTAGATGATACTACAGGATACTAGATGATACTAGAGGATACTGCAGGATACTAGATGATACTACAGGATACTAGATGATACTACAGGATACTACAGGATACTACAGGATACTACAGGATAATACAGGATACTAGATGATACTACAGGATACTACAGGATACTAGATGATACTACAGGATACTACAGGATACTAGATGATACTAGAGGATACTACATGATACTACAGGATACTAGATGATACTACAGGATATTACAGGATACTACAGGATACTAGATGATACTAGAGGATACTACATGATACTACAGGATACTAGATGATACTACAGGATATTACAGGATACTACAGGATATTACAGGATACTACAGGATACTAGATGATACTACAGGATACTACAGGATACTAGATGATACTACAGGATACTACAGGATACTACAGGATACTAGATGATACTAGAGGATACTACATGATACTACAGGATACTAGATGATACTACAGGATATTACAGGATACTACAGGATACTACATGATACTACAGGATACTACAGGATACTACAGGATACTAGATGATACTGCAGGATACTAGATGATACTACAGGATACTAGATGATACTGCAGGATACTAGATGATACTACAGGATACTACAGGATACTACAGGATACTACAGGATACTAGATGATACTACAGGATACTACAGGATACTACAGCATACTACAGGATACTAGATGATACTACAGGATACTACAGGATACTAGATGATACTAGATGATACTAGATGATACTACAGGATACTACATGATACTACAGGATACTACAGGATACTACAGGATACTAGATGATACTACAGGATACTAGATGATACTACAGGATACTAGATGATACTACAGGATACTAGATGATACTACAGGATACTACAGGATACTACAGGATACTAGATGATACTACAGGATACTACAGGATACTAGATGATACTACAGGATACTACAGGATACTACAGGATACTATAGGATACTACAGGATACTAGATGATACTACAGGATACTACAGGATACTACATGATACTAGATGATACTACAGGATACTAGATGATACTACAGGATACTACAGGATACTACAGGATACTACAGGATACTAGATGATACTACATGATACTACAGGATACTAGATGATACTACAGGATACTACAGGATACTACATGATACTAGATGATACTACAGGATACTAGATGATACTACAGGATACTACAGGATACTACAGGATACTACAGGATACTAGATGATACTACAGGATACTACAGGATACTAGATGATACTACAGGATACTAGATGATACTACAGGATACTACATGATACTAGATGATACTACAGGATACTAGATGATACTACAGGATACTACAGGATACTACAGGATACTAGATGATACTACAGGATACTAGATGATACTACAGGAAACTACATGATACTACAGGATACTACATGATACTAGATGATACTACAGATACTAGATGATACTACAGGATACTAAAGGATACTACAGGATACTACATGATACTAGATGATACTACATGATACTACAGGGATACTAGATGATACTACAGGATACTACAGGATACTACAGGATACTAGATGATACTACAGGATACTACAGGATACTAGATGATACTACAGGATACTAGATGATACTACAGGATACTACAGGATACTACATGATACTAGATGATACTACAGGATACTAGATGATTACTACAGGATACTAGAGGATACTAGATGATACTACAGGATACTACAGGGGTACTACAGGATACATAGTACATAGTACCGACACACATAAGTGGGACTCTAGACTTAGAACACAGTACTAGGGTAACTAGGGTACTAAGTGAAGATAATGGCGAACAAATATATATGCGGAAGGAAATGCATCAATAAACCCTTTCTATGAACCCTGCTTTGTGTCTGACAGTAGAAGTGTGGCACAGAAAGGACTCAATCTGTGCATAATGTCTGTTACCTGCATTTCATTATCATTAACTCAAGGTCACAACTCTATCCTTAAGCCGATGCTTAGTATCTATCAGACACAAACAAAGAGATCTGCCAAGAGCTAAAAGCCTATACGGTATGTCTTTTGACACCGTCATTTCTTCTCAGCAGACACCCATTTTGGGGGCTCTTTCCCATTGTGTCAGATGGAACACGTTGCATTGGCATGGGGATCCCCAGAGAGAGAGAGAGAGAGAGAGAGAGAGAGAGAGAGAGAAGAGAGAGAGAGAGAGAGAGAGAGAGAAGAGAGAGAGAGAGAGAGAGAGAGAGAGAGAGAGAGAGAGAGGGGGGGGGGGAACACCTTCCACAAGCTGCCACAGGGAAAATGAGGGAAAACACGGAGCAACCACTGAACAACATGTAGTGATCGGAAAGCAATATGTTCCCACCGCCGACGTACCAAAGCACCTTTGAACTCAATCACACCTTCCCTTTATGCCTCCTCCGTGGGTGGAGACAGTGGTACCGGTAGGGTTCCATTATACCAGCGAATTGTGTGTGTGTGTGTGTGGTGTGTGTGTGTGTGTGTGTGTGTGTGTGTGTGTGTGTGTGTGTGTGTGTGTGTGTGTGTGTGTGTGTGTGTGTGTGTGTGTGTGCGTGCGTGCGTGCGTGTGACACCTATTGTCATGATGGCGTTGTCTTCCATCGTCACCTATATCATTGGTAGGCCACGTCATGACCCACTGCGACAAACCCTTGAAATGGGAAAGATCTCTTCAAAAGCAATCCCTTTCCCTCCCTCATTCCATTCCTACCTCATTACGGTGAGATAGCACGGAGGGGGCCTGGAGGGAGGAGGACACGCATTACGAATTTATCGTCCTTGATATAAAGAAAATCGTGACTTTCACCTCGACGATCGCAGTGCAAAATGAGGGAGCAGGGTGGAGCAATTCGGATGGTAATACTTCTTCTTTAAATGTTTTTAATCAGACCTCTCACTGGTCACCTGTGGCCCTGCGTTTGTTTGAGAACAGAACAGATTGTGAATAATCAGATAATTATTTTACGGAATGGAGTGGGACGTGGTGGGGTTCGGTGCTGCCAGTGGGGCTGGAGCTATAGGAAGGTTATTCAACTCGAAGGTCGATTAAGCTTTAACACAGCCAGGCGCAGGTAATTTACATGGTATAGTGGGTTTTATAGCATGATCAGATGCTGACCTGCTGTAGTGGATATGGTGCCATGCACATCATCTCAATGAAATATTTTATGTCTCTCTCTCTCTCTTCTCTCTCGTCTCTCTCGTCTCTCTCTCTCTCTCTCTCTTCTCCTCTCTCTCTCTCTCTCCTCTCTCTCTCTCTCTCTCTCTCTCTCTCAGTGGCGGCTCGTGGATTTTTCTCTTGGGGGGGTCGATCATACCAACAAATGTACATGTACCAAGTGCACAATGCCACACTGCACACAAACACGCGCGTGCGCACGCATCGCGAAA